>NC_056725.1:1007427441-1007714747 GCF_019279795.1 Protopterus annectens | reverse complement strand
TTTACCCCCGCGCCAGGCACCATATGTGCTCTCAGCTAAATGATGCTATACCTACCTCCCAACCCCTGTCCTGTGGCTTTGCTTAGCAATGGCCAAGCCAGATTTGCATTGCTCCAATGTGCTTACAGCTGCGGTGGCACACCCACTGCTGAAGTCATGTATACCTCTGAGCCACTCCTCGGTGTTGTAGCGCTACCGTATCCCAATCCAGCGGGACATTTGCGATTCAGTATTACCTGCCTCATTTGCATGACATTGACTACTAATTCATAGTTACCACGCCGAACACTGTCACAGACCCTTAGCAGCTCTTGCAGCTTGGTTGTGGTGTACCATGCATACCGTTGAGTATTATGGTGAAATCCTGATTTGTATTACATTGCAATTTTATGACATTTGTATATATTTTCTTTGTGTTCCCATTTGCGCACACATGCCCTGCGGTTGTACTTTGCATTACTGTGGACATGAAATCAAATGTTGTTTTTTAGGTATTCTGCATCTTTTCTTATGCCATTGGCTGTATATTTAGCCATTGACATATGTTAACTTTGTAATACATGAGTCTGGTCTGCTTTCATAGCTCCGATATTCTGTTTGGAAAAATGTAAACCATGCTTTTTGGTTTACATTTCTGTGGGCTTACGCTACGCCTGTACCACTTCATGTATTTCTATGTACCTTCATTTGCATGGTGCGGCACTGCACATGGGGTGATTAGCATACCTAAGCCGAGGGCTGCGCAGATCTGGCATACGCCGGTAGTGCACGTGGAATTGGATCGTACCTGAATCGCTCGTTGGCCATATTTGGCATTATACCACCTACGCTACGCCTGGTGCAAGCTTCATGAATCCCGGGGTCAGTCTGATTGTAGGATCATGTAACTCAGAGTACCCTCTAGCAATGTTCATTTCAGTGCTCATCTTATATTTATTTATTTGTCATTCGCTTACCAGGAAAGTCCAAATGGGCCAGAAAGTGCCAATTTTTAGAGGAAGCACAGAAAGAAAAGCTCCACAATCACAATATAACAAAGTATCATGTTACTCTACAAAACATAACAGTGAAAAAAATGTTGTAGTGAGAAAAACATAGAACATATGTTTCGTAGTAGAGTGCAATGAAAAATAGTAGCATGATTTGGAGAAAATATGTAATGAAACACTCATTAGTTATACTATTTGATACATAGATTGGTATGTAATAAATGAGACCTGAGACAATTCTAATAAGGTATTTAAACAGATATTAGACACTACATGGTTAGAGATAGGGAAAGCTGAATGATGTCTTAGTATGAGAGATGGTGTTCATATTATGGTTATAAAAGGAAGAAGGATGGAGAGAAATTCAATGCAACAACATGTAATGGAGCATATCTGTTTCCCATGCACCCCTGAAGAGACAGTAAAAGACATGCAGGAAGTTTATATAACAGCACTCTTCCATGAAGTATTGGGGACCATAGTCTGCATACACATACAAATAAACCCCCCACATGGTGAACAGGGAAGGAGATACATTAATCTGAAAGTATACCACTCTATAAACTGTCAGGCTGTCTGTAATACCCAAGGGTTCATCTGCAATCTCTGTGCTGGTAACCCAGGCAGTATTCACTACTCACACATATGGCACACCTGTGAGCTGTACACAAGGTTTGCTAGGGGTGACTTTCCACAAGGCATCTAGTGACAGATGCAGGTTTTGCATTGAAACCTTGACTCATGACACTCATGAGAAACCCACATAACCTCACCAAGCAAGGATACAGTGAGGTCCATCCTCAAACTAGGAATATTACAGAATGTGTATTTGGCTTGCTCAAATCAAAGTACCAGTGTCTAGATACATCAGGAGGTGCCCTGCAGTATGACTAAGTTACAGCTGCTGAAGTACTGACAGTCTGCTCCATGTTACACAATATAATTCTTAGGAAACAGCTTTGACAAGAACAACTAGTTGCAGAACTGCAGTTTCCAGGACCACAAGCAGGACCATCAGCTCAAGCAGATGCAGATGAGGAGACGGAGGTAGAACCACCAGCCAAAGATGCTGCTGGCAGATGCAGGTATCCACAAATGCCACGTCTGTGGCTAAGAGGCAAATGATACTATACATACTGACTATCTAAGTGAAAAGCTAAGAGCCTAAGCACATGCAAAAATTAAAACTGATGCCTGCAAAACTGCACAATCTTTACTTAGTACAATGGCTGTGTTCTGTTAGCATTGCTCAGATACATTCCCCCAAGGACATGTCTTGTGGCTGGCATATTGACAAGGTAAGTCTAGCACCTGTATGAAAAAAAAAGTTTTATGACTGATTACTGTCATATACAAATTCTTATATATCCCTAAAGTGGAACATGTCACGGGTGTACAGTAATGTCAGTGATTGATTATGACTGATGTTTGCAATATATAGCTATAGATTTTGCCCACTACTGTGTATCAAGCATTTCAATTGACCTCTGTATATAAAGTAGTGAGCAGGCAAATGGTAACATCATTTTCAGCCTTATATCAATAAGCAGTGCTTAAATATCTACTTTTACAACATTACTAACAGACATAAAATGAGGGTCAACAATTACATAAGCAATCAGTCACAACTGATGATGAACAATTAATAAAACATTTCTTCTACAGTACATTACATTGAAGGATGCTTCTGAATAAGCAATCATTAGCTATCCACTCTGTGCATCAGACATATATGAAACCTTAAGTCACAAAGAAATGTGCAAAGGGCAGGGAATAGTCATCATAATGTTTACAGGGTGAGGGGTGGGGAGAGTACAAGAGGGCAAGCCCGATACTAAAGAAATGAGTGTGTGCAAGTAAAACAAAATGTTATTCCTTAAGTATCCAATTTTCTTACATCCCACATCCCCAACAGAAAACACCCAATAAACTGATATTGGGATGAAGGGTCTGTATTCCCATGTGCTGAACTGCAGTGGTGTGTGTGTGTGTGTGTGTGTGTGTGTGTGTGTGTGTGTGTGTGTGTGTGTGTGTGTGTGTGTGTGTGTATTGGAAGGAGATATTTAAGTTTACTCTAATTCCTGCATAACTATGTTCTTTTAAACAAATGAATGAAATGATTGATCAATTAGTCTCATGCATAATTAATTTCCCAGTTACAGCTTTAACACAAAGTTACATTCACAGAAATTAAAACTTTGGAGACACTTTCCTGAAGGAATTACACATTTGAGAACTATCCAAGGTGCTGAACCACTACATCTTTCAACCACAGACCAGTATTCACAGCTTTCAGGCTCTTCACAAAAAAGTGCTTTGAAAACAATACAGTGATGATTTCTGAACTGCTATACTCAGCCTACCCCTTATTGAAATGTATTGTGTGTGTATTAACACATTAATATGGGTAATATTTTTTTCAGCTGCATTGTATAGGATTTAACCATTTCTCTAAACTATTTAGTTGCATTGACATGTAACTGTATTTGAAGGGTGCAAGTATAACAAAAGAGTTGTTATGCACATTCCAATTCTAGACACTTTTACTTATAAAGTACCTTGAAATTTGTTTTATTTACTAGCCACATGCAGATGGACTACAAATAGTCAAGAAGTAACTTCAATAGAGCCTACCCAGTTTCATATGTACCCTTCTGAATTATAAAACAAACTAGTTCACTGATAATGGTTCTTGCAGTCTCTGATCGCATCTCCCTACACCATTTCCTACACACACACACACACACACACACACACACACACACACACACACACACACACACACTCTCTGAGCCCCAAATAAATTTTTTACAGAATTACTGTTATATTTTACTTGAAAACAAAAAAAGTAAAAAAAATATAAATACAAAAATATTTAAAAAAATGCTTTTTATTGAGTCACTCTAAAATGTAAAAATGAAGGAAGAAGAGTGAAAACTTTGCAAAAGAAATACATACCAGCTGATGTCAGAAAAGCATTTGAGGTTGATTTTGTTGATTCCTGCTACTTCTTCTGGTACCTCATTATCAAAATCAACAAAACCAACCTCAAATGCTTGTCTAAAATCAGCTTGTCTGTGTTTCTTTTGCAAAGTTTTCATACTTCTTTATTTTTTACTTTTTAGAGCAACTCAATAAAAAGCATTATTTTGAAAATATATATTTATATTTTTATTTGCACAGTGTCAATAGTTCAAATCCATAAATATGTGAAAATCATATTTAATTTTTATTTATATTACTATTACATGTGTAACTGTTGTCTACTTCTCTTAGTAACCCACCATCATCCTGCTTATGTCTCAATCATGTCTCTACTTTTCGACCCCTACTTGCTCCCTAGCAGAAACACTTGATTGTACATAACATGACAGATTGCTTATCAGGATAAACATAACAGTATCACACCACAGTGATGTTAAAAATGTCTCATTGCCTTTGTCTGTTCCAACTTGTTTATCATCACTTTTTTCTGTTTCATATTTATTATGCTACTAGATATAATGTACCCATTATGGGATTTTACAATTGTTATAAGTGCAATGAAATTTAATACATACATTCTCATTTTCTTCAGTATGTTGCTAACATTGAACTTTGTGAAGTACGAGTTCCTATGTGGTGTGGTTCATACTGGGGTCTATTCTCAAGGTTCAAATCCAGATGTATGCCAAAGTGTTTGTAAATGTTTGTATGGCTCCTTTCTGTGTAAGTGTTGACTACACACCATTATCTTGCTGCTGTTTTAATGTTCTGCTCCTTATTCTGAACCCTGTCCTATACAGACCTTGCCTGAATAATTACGATGACAAACTGAAGAGTAACACAACTATGTGCAGAAATGAGCTGTAAGGTAGTCTTTTGGTATGTATGTATGTGTATTCCTCCCTGCAAATGCCCTCTTATTCTGACCCTTCTGAGTCATCACATAAACATCCTTGATTCAAAAATGTTTCCATAAGACATGTTTCCACTAGCAATAAAATACTCTGTCCATCATGTGTTTCATAATACACCTGTATCATACACATAACTCCCAATTTTTTATGTCAATTGTGTAAATCATGACAACTGAAACATGACCATAAGACACATCTGTTATGTATCCCATCAGACAAACAGGCTGTATGTGTATACTGAATAATTGCATGAACATTGGCATGGGGCATCATAGACTACTGCTAATTCCCATTCTAAGTTCAACATCTCAAGATAATGATTACACATGTGGTAATACTTTGCCATCACCTGCACAAACAACTTGCTGGCAGTATGTTTCATGGAGAGAGTTAAAAAAATAAGCAAAACAATTATGTGAGTAGGTTGTACAACTTCTGTATGTATTAACAGAATTTTGAAAACAAGGTATTTTGTTTTCAGAGTGATGTTGACTCAATTAATTCAGTCTGTTAATGTATGTCTGAACTCTAACAGTTGTACTTCCAACTTTGTTACGATGGTGTGTAACCTTTTCATACATAATCCATGTATTGTCATATTTAGGAAGTGTCTGCTAGTATTGTCAATGCATATTATACAAGCATGAGCCAAAGCACCTGACAGTGACACAGTTAATGGCTACTATTTGTATGTAATCATCCCAGTATGTACTGTCAAGAATGCTTGCTTGACAATCCACTGTTTTATAATTGTGATTGCCACTGACACCCCATACTGTGAAACAGGTATATGTCCCTCACAGTAACGCAATGTACATGAATGATAGAATATAGATGTTAGCAGAGAAGTATGTAATTACATGGGACAAGTGCAGTGTTGTTACATTGGTCTGTCCAAACACATGCATTTGCCCTAAAGCTTGTGATACACAGTTGTTGTTGTTCCAAACAGTGAAGTCATAACACTTACAAATGTGCACTTTCATATCATGCACATCAGACTTCTCCTGTGGGACTTGTGATGTTCTCTAGATTATGCAACTAGTTAGTGGTTCTAATCTGACAGTGGTGAACTTGTGTGTGTGTGTGTGTGTGTGTGTGTGTGTGTGTGTGTGTGTGTGTGTGTGTGTGTGTGTAGTTTTAATTAAAACTGCCACAGTAGATGTGCTCTGTCCACTTCTATGCAGGAGATGAGTTTAACTTTGGACACATCTTTCTCCGTATTTTATCCCATGTTTAACGCAAGCATCTCTGTAACACTCTGATGAAGTAATCCTGCCAAAACTGAATCTCTCACCTTAAGAGTTAGACTTCTCCTGTGACGCTTGCAGATAATAGTGTGGTCCCTATACTGTATACCTCATTAAGTAGGTAGTTCAAATCTCACAGTGATGAACTAGTGTGTGTGTGTGTGTGTGTGTGTGTGTGTGTGTGTGTGTGTGTGTGTGTGTGTGTGTGTGTGTGTGTGTGTGTGTGTGTGTGTGTATGGTTCTAATAACAAGAAAGCATCAATAATGATGTGCAGCATCCACTTCCACTGGGGTGAAGCATTTAACTTTGGGCACATCTCACAGCTTCCTGAACAGAGTTTCATACTGAGGAAGAATTTAACCTGTGTGAGGACTCCCCATACCACTTTTACCACAAACATGTTTTCTTCAACACATTCATGAGATAATCCTTTCATAAGTGCAGTCTCTCACTATAAAAGTCAGACTTCTCATATAGCACTTATGGCGGCTAATACTGTGCTTTCTAGTCTGTGTAACTAGATAAGAAGGAGGTTTAAACCTCCCGGTGTTGAACTTGGGTGAGACAGTATAATGTCAGGTACATGCACCTTCTTGAATAGTATCAACTTCCATTTAGGGGAAGACTTTAACCTTGGAGAGGATTTCCCTTTTACCATAAACATATTCTCTACAACACACTGTTGAGGTCATCCTTTCATAAGTGCATTCTCTCACTATAAGAGTCAGGCTTTTTATGTGGCACTTATGGCTAATATTGTGTTCACTAGATTCTGTAACTTGAAATGTAGGGATTTTGAATTTAACATTGGTTAATTAGTGTACTGTCATGCATATTTGGCTCAGTGACAACCCACCTTACGTAAAATTCCACACAGGAGACATAGCCTCTAAATTTCTATTACCTGCACACAATAACCAGTTTTGGAAACACAATGGTTACATCATGCTTTCAAAAATAAACTACATTACAATTGCAGTATGACTTATCCTGTGGTGCTGGCTATTGGTACTGTCCTCTCTAGACTGTATTACTTAAATAGGTAGGATGTTTAAATCCATTGTCTTGTTGTATACTGAAGCCGTCTAATGCATATGGGATTTGTAGTTGCCTATTGTTACTGTGCTCTTTAACGATCTTCTCACCTTTTAGAAGAACATCACTGTATTAAACAATGGTGATATCATCCATTCAGATGTGCACTGCCACAGTTATAAGCCAACATGTCATTTGGGACATGCGATTCAGGCAGTATTCTGTAACTTGTGATCTTAGGTACTCAGTTCAAATCCAGCCATTACTCCATAAAATCACTTGTGTCAGTATGACTGTAAATGTGCATGTAGGTAACAGTGCTATCATCCAGCTATCTGCTGTGTACATGTAATGGTGAGGTTTTCTTTTACAAGAACTTCAACTTATTTTTCACACAGAAAGGATTTACTGGATAATGATGATGTCTTTGGATGAAATTTGGCTTTCATAACAGAAATAGAAAGGCCTTTCATGTGGTGTAAGGAAATGAGACAATGATGCTGTTGCCTTAGTAAGGCATGTGTTTAAATCCATGATTATCTACACACTATGCATGATTGGCATTCTCCATCACAGTGATGTCTGCATTATTGCATTATTCATCACATGTGCTTGGGTATACCTAGCAGCAGACAGTGTTCTGGGAGAAATAAACATACAGCAACAGTATTTTAAAGAAATTGCCTGCACACATTTTCTTTGCAGCAATTACATGATGTCATGGCTTCATATAACCAATTATACAATGACTCCCCATTGCTGTTCAAAAATAAGTACACTGATTGGACAGCCCAACCAGTGTGCCCATTGTAAATACAGTATATACCAATAGAAAAATGTCAGGGCTGCTGAAGTATCATTCAGCAGCCAGACTTTCTATTGGTATATTCTGGGGAACAGCAAAATAGCAGAAGAATCTGGTATGCTCTGCAAAGCTAAAGAAACAGACACATACCTGATTTTCCTTGCATTTTTCTGATGCCCCTCATAAAATCCTGACTTTTGAAAATTAATAAAAAAAACAAAGATTCAAGATTCTTTTTTTCTCCATGACTTCTCATGCAGTACACTGATGTACTGTGCAAGCATGGGAACGCAAGTCCCTTACACATGCACAGTACATTAGTAAACAAGGAAGAGCACAGAATAAGACTGAAGTGTTGTTATACAAGACATTATTTGAAAAAAGTAAGCAATTTCTTTCATAAATAATATCATTGCATGAAAACAATAATCCACTCCTATTTGTGGGTATATCAGGATTTATCCACACTTGGCTTTCTTTAATCACACAGGCTTTGCTCTCATGATCAAACTACACCAGTCATGGGTAAATCCTGATATACCCACACACGGTCATGGATTATTGCTTAGTTATCTCACAATTTTAGCAAAACTTGCACTATGGCCTATTCGTTCTTCACAATATCATGTAGTTTCTGTCATCAAACAGTCAAGTGTTCAAAGCCCACAATGATTTGTTGCAAGCATTATATATCCTTATGCTGTTATGCATGAATAACATCCACATCTGTTATAATGTTTGCAATAAAGCTGGGTAAGCCTCCCCATCCCTTTTATCTCATATAAATTGTTTGTAGCACAATCATATGATGTAATGACTTCACACTGGTAGATTCTTAGAGCTGTGCTTAGACTTCCACTGTGGCACATGTGATTCATACATGACATTACTCAGTGGATGTATATAGTTTGCTGTGCAATTCCAGCACAGGGCAACATTATATGAATGCACTGACATTACACAAACAACAATATAGGAAGTTATCATTCTCAATTTTTTCCTTGGAGAAAAAATATAAACTCATTTTGTAATTTCCTGGTAATGAAACAGCTGTTCTGTGAATGTCATGATGTGAGTGGTCCTCTGGCACATGCATTCATTAATGACTTGTTTGGCATATCTACACAGATACAGTGTATTTCAGTTCTGGGACACTGTGTGTACAACACAACAGAAACAGCTCTCCCTGACAAGAAACACTGATACTGCACTGCTCACAGTTATGTGAACATTAACACAGTTACACAAAAACCACCAAAACGAAAGAGTTGTAATACCACGTCCGAAAAACCAATGACTTAAATTCCAGATAAATATACTTTAACACAGTTACCTCCTTGTCATCATTCTGATGTAATATTATTCTACAAAAATCATCAAATGTCCTTTCTTACTTAACACATTAATTTCAGTTATTTATGACAAGCTCCAATGCTATGTCCTGCAGCAGACACAGTCAATGCACAGCTCTGTAGACTGTGTAGTATGATAGACAGGGGTTTGAATCTGGTAACATCTGTCTAACAGATAACTGTGTCATACAGGAGTGGCTTATGGAAAGAAAATATTTATGTCAAAATGAGAGTGGCATATTTTTAAGGCACCACCTTTCAAGGTAGGGGAATCATACCCATTTCAATAGGAAAGTGCTGTAAGCCCTTCGAGTGTGTTCGTCATGACACACAGCATGCATATTTTTGTGGTGTCGAAGGTTGATACGCAAGTGTTAATACTTCCTCAAATGTGTTCGAGTCTGGCAAGATGCATATGTTGATTATGACACTAACTGTTCACAGGCATTACTTAATTTCCAAATAATAATAATAACTCTGTATTGCATATCTTACTGTATTTCTTTTTTACACACTATAGAGCTTTATAGGATATGATGACTTACATAACATTTTGTACTGTATGATGGTGCAGTGTCAACATAAAACATGATATAGCCTGTGTTATGGCACTTTCTTGTGTGTTTGTGTTGTTTACATGCTGTTATGGCAGTGCTTACTGTAATTTCCTATGAGCATGTCCAGTATAACCATGTAGCAGATGCACTTAATTTAGGAATAGAGACCTTAAATTACTGAAATATCATCAGATCTGTGTTGTCATTTGTGTATTTTGAGTGTTATTATATTACTGTTTAGGATGTGCTTGAATATACAACACATGCTTGTCTAGTACATGTTTCAAGGTAATATACCCCCTTTCTATGGCTGCCAATGACAACAAATGGCAAAACCATGTCTCTTCCTGATGTACATGACCCAACAGCTTTAGTGCTCATTCCTTTTTATTTTTACATGATTTGGAGAATACAGCAGTACTGTTGGTTATCACACATACATTCCTTTTATATACATGTCATATTCAGTAACTGCAGTCTATGCAAATAGCCACTGAAGTATCCACTGTCCTAGATGTTATCTGAACTCAGCATGTTATCAACATTAATATCAGATTTATTCTGCTTTGTTACAATGCTGCTTTTTATCCCTGTTACATTTTATTTTAACATGTCTGATTTTAGTTATATGCATGGGTCAAGATTTGTGAACAGGATTAACTATTATTATTACGTCAATATAGAGATTTACATTTAAAATATTTTTTTTGACATAGACACATTTGACTGCATTGCCGGAGTATGTTTTCTCCCTTTACCCATGCCCCTTGCTTATGTCTGCAGTACTACCACTGTATTCTGTGTACATTCTCCCCATTTAACATCCCCTGCTGTATCTTAATTCTTGTAATCAGCTGACCCTTATTTCATACAAGCTGCCTGCACGTGCTCACATAACAGCTTTGCTTTCAATCAAGCTGCTTTGTTTGCATGGTGTGCTCATGCTTCCCTGCACCTTTTCATGGCTCCCAGCACTGCTGCTGGCTATGAAGAGGTGCTTATAAATGTGTAAGCACAGTGAGCAGCGTGCATATTCAATGAGCACTGCTGCTCATCCCACTAACGTGCTTAAATCATACAGGCTTTGCAAGAAACCTACATGATTGTTAATGAATCCCAGGGATCTGCTGCACTTCAGACAACTCATTCTACATGACAGGGTTACTTGCTCTGTGTCAAGGTATTGCCTCTGTGTGTTTCTTAACTGCATGCACACATGCTGAAGACCACTGAGCATTAAGCTGATTCTGGTTGCTAACTCCAGTGCTGTGAATCATGAAGCACCATATTGCTTTACATTTAGCTGTAATATTTTCTTGTAATTAAGCACAACATTTTCCTCATTATACCCTTTCTTATTAGCAGCACTTCTTAAAGGAGGTTGATTCTGGCCACGTCCACTTTCTCATATGAATTTCACAGAACTGTTTTGTGGATCTCTACATGTAATATAACATGCCACACTCCCACAATGATTTTCTTCTAGCTGCTTCTTCTTGCTGTTGCTATCCATTGCATTTGTTGGGGATATGCTCAGTTGCCTGCACTCCATCAGACGAACTTTACAGAAATTTTTTTTAGCTCAAAAGAGGCAATCTGGTAGTCTACACATACAGCACTACTGCCTTAGCCGTTTTATTCTCTTAAGATGTCATACCTTATTTGATGTGAGGCTATATTTGGCTACATTTACTCAATTTGATATATTTTACAAAGCCATTTTGCAGACCTCAGTAAGAAATATATTAATCTACCCATTTACTACTTAGCTTTCAGCTTTTTATTTCTATTGGTCCTGTCATAAACTAAACGTACTGGGGAATGTGATAGACTGCTTTCATCTTCTTAGTCTATCTATACAAAAATGCTTTGCATACTGGTGCAAGAAATATGGCAGTATAAATCAATATGATGAAACAGACCCAAAATTCACACAGTGCTTTTCATCTAGGTTTCATTGTTAGTTACCCTTGCAGTGTAGGATGAATATGCTTCTGGCAGCCTTCTCTATCCCTCTCTCTCTCTCTCTCTCTCTCTCTGTGTTTCTCTCTGAAACATTTACAAATGTTTGCACATTATGATAAAACACTAATACATACCCACGCACACAGTCAAAAACACATGGGCATAAACACACACACACATACACACACACACACACACACACACACACACACACACACACACACACACACACACACACACACACACACGAGGTCTATATCACAAAATCAAACTTCCAAAATATCGAACACCATAAGTTCGAATTTGGAAGATCGAATTCAGATAACATCAAAACTTTAAAACAGCAAATTTTTTTCCCAGGGAAAAAATTTGCTGTTCTGAAAAACACACGCATAACACAATCACACCAAACACCTTCAAAACCTACACTAAACCTAACATACACCACTATCTATGCACTATCCTTAACCCAGCCCTAACCCTAAAGTCCGTCACTACCACACACTTACCTGACCCGTGCCCTAACCCTAAAGTCTGTCACTACCGCACACTTACCTGACCCACACCCTAACCCTAAAGTCTGTCACTATTGCACACTTACCTGTCCTGCGCCCTAACCCTAAAGTCTGTCACTATCGCACACTTACCTGACCCGTGCCCTAACCCTAAAGTCCGTCACTACCCGTCCGTTCACTTACTTTGACCTAGTCCGAAAATGCCAAAGCCGTAGAAACGGCCAACCAAATTCTTTCCATGGGAAAGAATTCGGGTTTCCGCGGCTTCAGCATTCTCACCTTTTGAACTACCAAGTTTGACCTTCCGGTATTCGGCATTCTTCACGTTCGATTTCATGATAGGAACCCACACATGCAACCTACTTCTCCATCTACTACATTGCCTTTGTCACCAACTTAACTTACTATCAGTGAGAAAGGTATACCTAACTACTTTTCTTATATCAAAGGAACTTTTCTACAAAGTTTTGCAAATTACTGGAAACAGTATGGTAGACCACATACTATTTTTCCTTTACATCCATTTTTTTTATTTGCAAACTAAATTCATGGTGACTTCAGTAGTGAAAATAATGTCGATGTACGCTTTCACTTCAGGTTAGATTCACTTTCAGGTTTCATAAGCTAATTTTGAAATCCCTGTAATCCATGTTTTACCACATAGATTCATGCCTATGCATTTATAAATACTCAAAAAATGTCATTGACATTACTCCCTGTGTTGCTCTTCATCACTAGTCCTCTTGTACAAACATATTGCTCACTATCAGGAACTCCTAAGTTCTGCAAATACACAACTATAAAGCAAAATACCGCCACTAAATTATTTGTCCTGGTACCTTCACCCATTGTCTTTCAGGGACTTTGTTAAGTGCTCAAAATCATATATTTTAATACAAAGACTTAACCCTTTCCACCAACAAACAGTGACGGCTCCAGTTTCCTTTTCTTGCTGGGGCACAACAGGGACACAGTAGCAAGGTGGTGCTGCATGTAGGCCATTGCGGAAAAAAAAGCATCATATCAATAAAGCATAGAATACATGTTAACAACTTTCTCATAATCCTCTGTTCAAAATGAAAGACCATTTCCCTACAGAGAAAAAAAAAACATGAATTCCACAAACGTACAAATCATGTCAATCTTGACATCACAGAAGAAATATTAACTTGTCATGATCAAGGATTATGGTTTGGATGAATGGTTATATGCAGTAACCATTTGAAATGTCAGGGCCAACTATAAGGACTCCCAAACAAAGGTGACTGAATGGCTGAAAGAATGAGCTTACATATATCAAGTCCAAGATGCCATTTCTTAGAATATTTTCTTTTCTCCAAGGTATGGTGATCTCAGAGTTGGTATATATAAGTTCAGGGTTTGTGGGAGGCTTGCCCTACACATGGGTGGTACAGGGGGTGCTTGCCCCCTGCAAAAAGAAGTTTTAAGGAGAACAGTGATTTTTGATATTTGTTCTTTTTTGGGTTTTTGGCACTCGGCATTTCGAGTACTGACATTTCAATAGAGAGACATTGTATACAGGTACTGAGTCAAGGATGTAGTTTCAAATCCAACAGTGGTGGGAATATGCCACGTGCAAAGACATTTGTGCCTCAGTAGAAAGAGAAAAAAATATCATTAACCCAAATTCAAGAGCATAAATTCAGACTTGTTTTGTTCTGTGCTGTATAGTAAGGAAAACATTTTTAGAACAATTGCAGCACATTTTGCCAACATGCAACATAAAACACATCTTTGCTCTGCAGA
This sequence comes from Protopterus annectens, assembly GCF_019279795.1. Taxonomy (NCBI): domain Eukaryota; kingdom Metazoa; phylum Chordata; order Ceratodontiformes; family Protopteridae; genus Protopterus; species Protopterus annectens. Next base: position 1,007,700,612 of record NC_056725.1, on the reverse strand, counting down.
CACTGGTGAATAGCAAAGTTGATAATATGTCTGTAAATGCTTTTTTGAAATAGAAGCAAGAGTGGTCAGTTAACAGCTCCTGCATTACAATGATAACTTTGACACCTCACAATGTGCGAGAGGGTCTGTTAGCACTTGGACTAAAAATGGGATGCCTTAGAACAAGTGGTTCAGCCGGTTTATTTTGTTGAGCATTTACAGCTACTTTTAAAGGGGTAAGATCTGCTCTGAGAACACAAATCAGAATAATAAAGCTAAAAAGTGAAAATGAAAACTAGGTTCCATAAGCAGAGAAGATGCCTGTGACTCACACTATTGCCATTCTATTTACATGGAAGTTAAAAATAAATGATTTCCTTATGTCTAGCTAGCATGACTCGCATAAAGGGAGTCTGATGTTGATTCTGGGAAAAACCTTCCAAGATCACTTTACAGCAGCAGGTCCACTGAGATACAACTAACCACTTAATGATTTTGCTGCATTAATATAGTCAGAGTACAAAGATATAATAAAATAACTGAGATGCAGTGATATCCATTTTTATTTATTTATTTATTTGTACTTTTTATTGACTAGATTAGTCCCATTAAACCAATGGCTTCTTTTCAGAGGAGACCCAAGGTGGTATTAATACTAACTAGGGGAGATTTAGCCAAGACACTGGGGAAATTCCTCTAGTCTTTTTGATAAGTGCCTTGGGATGTTTTACATTCACCTGACCTTCTATCAACTCAAGCATATGGGCCTTGGTTTAATATCTCATTTGAAGGATGGCACACTCAGGATTGCAGCACACCCTTATGTTCTGCTAAGTGACAGTATTAGAAAGTACATGGCATGGAAATAGAATGTACAGCCTTCTACATTAAAGGTGTGTGCACTACCTTTTCAACTACTGAGACTGCATATAAACATAAGTTCATTTTCCATCCCTTCCAAGGAAGTAGCACTGATAAAGATAAAACTCTATCAAGCAACTGTAGCCATAAGAAGCACCTAGTACTCTTTTTTTTTTGGTTTCCTGAAATAACACCAATAGAAACAATTTAGATTTGAATGTTTTAGAGTTGCACCTTACATCTCAACTTATTTGGTCAAGAATTGTGGACAAAGCCAAAAATGATGGAGGGATAAGATTGGGGACAACTTTTAAATATTACTCTAATTCACATAAGTTACTAGAATGACAAGTTTTGCATTAATATGCATTTTTTTTGCACAATAGCCATGGTGGTACAGCAGTAGCATTGTTGCCTCACAGCAAGAGGTTCTCCTGTTCGATTCTCAGCTGGAGTGCCTTCTGTGTGGAATCTGCATGTCCTCCCAGCAGTCGAGTGGCCTCCGAAAGACATGCGTGAATGGGCATGCCTTCGCTGAAGGTTGGGCGTCGGGCTGGCAACTGGGCACCATAAAAAAAAATCGACTGCCAATCATTAGCGGACAGGAGTTCCGCTGTGGCGACCCCTAACCGGGAAAAGCTGAAAAGACAAACAAACAAGTATGAAGAACACTCTAATGATTGATATTACTGACTGACTTACCAGAAAATCAAAAATGTTATGAGGGACAAAACAGACATTTGTAGAAAATCATGGACATTTTGCAAAACTGGTGTTTTGTTTGAGAGATATGGGTAGCACTCAAAAGGAATTATCTGGTCACAGTAACAGATACCAAGATTTGGATAGTTTTTGGATGTGCAGGATATGAAATTATATAGTTATAATATTCTGAATAATATTATAACTATCTGTGAACATGTATTAGCAGGATATTTTAATAATTTGTACAGATAATTACAATTACACATACTTAAATTCCTAAGCTGAGTATTCTTCATTTTCAGACAGTTTAGTATGGTATGACATTACCATGAAGTTCATAATGCCATCCAGTAAAAGAATTAAAGAAACATCACCCATAGTCAACTTTCCATCTTCAAAATATAGAGCGCTGTACTATCTCTCATAAGGTAGAATAAATGGCTGAAATGTGGAACATTTACTAACAATTACAGAGGGAGCTCACAGCAGGGTTAATATGTTACTTTATCCACATAATGACAAAGATAATTAAAACTCCACAGTCATAACATATTTTACTGAAACTTCTTCATTTTCAGACAATTTAGTATAATTTCACATTATCATAATGTCCATAGTACCAACAAGCAAAGGAATTAAAGAAACTGCAGCCATACTTAACTTTCCATCTTCAAAATATGGAGTGCTATACTACCTCTCATAAGGTGGAATAAATGGACACAATGTGATTACATTTACTAACTAGGGAGGGAGCTGACATAATAGTTAAAATGTTATTGTATACTTGTTTTACTGCATACTCAATTCTTCGACCATTAATGGCTCTTAGGAGAAACGACTCAAGTTGCAAATGTTCAAAATGTCCAAAGCCCCAGATGGGCAAGCCAAGCAACAGCCCCCCCCCAAGAAAAAACAAACAAACAAAAAAGACCACAAGCACCTCCAGTCAACATCAAGTTATATAGGTAAAAAATAGCTTGCAGCCTGATAAATGCCATACCATCCATTACACAGATGCTACAGAATTAAATAAACTGTAGCCATAGTCAACATTTCATCTTCAAAATGTGGAATACTAAACTATTTTGCACAATGTGGAACACATGGGTAAAATGTGACACATTTACTAACAGCTAGGAAAGAAGCTTATACCTTGGTTAAACTATGTATTTTACTTTCTTTGATATCCCCAGTCTCTCTCTCTCTCTTTGCCAGAAGAGTCACTTGGTTACAATGTAAAATTGTTGTCATAGACTATTTATATAAGACGAAAAATATTATACAGCAGTTGTAATACATTGTGTTTTAAACATACCCAGCTCTTCAAACATTAGAGACTTGGACTTAAGTGAAAAAGTCCAGGACCCCCCAACCCCACACAAAAATGAGCAAATTATTCTCATATTCTCTCTTAGCATCTCTAGTTACAGATTGTAAGTAACACACTACTCCAGCCTTTCTTCCCATCTCAGTTATTATTACTTCATTCTACCTACTACATTGCTCTTACTATGATCTTTGATTCACACATGCTACACTTATAGGTTCATAGGTGGGTGCTAGGCTATCTGCCCAAAGGCATTTATAAGCCTAGCCAGAATGTGTTGGCTTTTGACGCCCCCTTAGATTAGTTCCCTGTGCCTATGTCCAGCAGAGCCACTGAAGTGATCCCCGGGGTAAACTTTCTGTTTCCCATCCACTTGTCAAGGTTTCTCTTGAAAAGTGTTAGTGAGGAGCTCTGCCTAATGTAGATTGGAATCCTGTTCCAAAGCATGGGAAGTCTCTGGGACAGTAATCTATCCCTCCAGCACATCCTATTTATCGTTGTGGTGAGGTTTAGATCCCTAGAGCGTGTGGCTCAAGGGATATGGTTTTCTTTAGGTGGAGCATGTCCATCAAGTCTGGGTTGGACATGGACTGGTATGTCAGGCAGAGATCACCTCTGAGTAGGTGGTATGCAACCGAGTACAGCTGGAATTTCTTCAGTCGAGCTGCATAGGGCATCTGTTTGAGGCCAGTGATCCTCTTGGTAAGGTACTTCTGTGGTCTTTCCAGCTGTTGCAAGTGTCTTGTAAGGTACATCCCAAATGGGGCATTGTACTCTATGATGGGTTTGATGAGTGATGAGTAGAGGGGCACAATGACCTCTTTTGATCTGGATGCGAACCTTTTTGTGATTAGGTGGGCCACATAGAAGGATTTTCTAACCACTTTGGCAATGTGATTATCAAAGTAGAGATTACTGTCTACTTGGGTCCCCAGATCCCTTATTACGTCTTCCATATTTAGGGGACTACCACCTATGTGGTAGTTTGTGGGTACCTTGTTTTTTCCAAAGGGGATGGCTATGCACTTTTTGGCATTTAGCTTGAGGCCATGATTTTGATAGCAGGTATCCATCTCAGTGAGACCCTTTTGGAGGATATCTGTGTCAGTTGGAGAGTCAATTATAGCCTCTAGTTTGCAGTCGTCTATAAATTTGGTCAGCCATAGTCCTCATGTGCTTGCCTATACCTCTGAGAAGTATATGCCGAACAGGAGGGGTCCTAGGACTGAGCCCTGGGGAACACCACTTGTAACTGGTTTAGATTTGGACCTAACTTCCACAACTCTCACCATGTGGGTTCTGTCCCTGAGCTAGTTGGCAACCCATCTTATGATGTAGGGGTTTATGTTCAGGCTGGTGAGCTTGTCTATAATACCAGAATTTGGAATGGTATTGAAGGCCTTTGCAAGGTCTAGGTAGGCTGTGTGTACCACCTTTCCCTTGTCTATAGCCTTGGTAACTGTCTCAAAGAAGTCCACCAGGTTTAGGAGACATGATCTGCCCTTAACAAAGCCAAAATGGGCAGGGTCTAGTGTTTGGAGGTTCCCAATGTCTCTGTTAATGAGTTCCATGATGATGCACTCCATAGCCTTGCAGACCAAGCTAGTCAGGCTTATAGGGCGATAGTTCCTGGGGTCTCTTGTGGCTCCATCTTTGTGGAGCGGAATAACGGTTGCTGTGCGACACTCTATGGGTACATAGCCTGACAAGAGGCTGAGTTTTAACAGTGTGTTTAGGTGAAGGGTTAGTTCATCTTTGAGCTTGAGTAGGATGCAGCCTGGGACACCGTCCGGTCCCATAGATGCTATGTTTTTGGCTTTGGAGAGGGTTGTTTTAACCTGAGTGTCTGTGATTTCAGGGGGTTCTACATTCTTCTTGTATGGGGCCTTTTGGGGGTTAGACAGTGGTGAAGTTTGCAATGAACCTGTCTGCCAGGATGGTAGTGATATTGGTTGGTTCAGTGTATTTTGTGCTATTCTGCACTAACTCTGAGCAGATCTGAGCATTGTCACTTAGATTCTTGACATAGCTAAAGAATGCCTTGTGGTTATCTTTGGAGTCCTTGGCAATTTTTCTTTTGAATCTAGCCTTGGATGATTTTATGAGGGATCTTAGTTTCTTGCTGATACTGATCAGGGATGTCTTCCCTTCTTGGGATTTTACTCTTTTCTGTACTAGTTTTCTCATTCTATTGCATAGCTTGTTTATGGCAGGGGTCCACCAGACTGGTTTCCTTTTCTTGGAGGAGTGAGTCTTGGTTTTGCTTGTGATAGCAAGATCCATGCATTCTTGAAGGGGCCCGTAGAATGCAGTAGTAAAGGATTTTGCAGCTTGGACAGCATTATTCTTTAGCATGGGGGCTTTGAAACTTTCCACCTTGGTCTTAAGTAATGTGAAGTTTGCTTTTGAAAAGTTTTTCACGGTGGTTTCCTTGACCGGGGGTGGGAGCAGAATGTGGCTAGCCAGAGTGATTTGTTTATGGTAAGATCTAACCAGTGAGTGTTTGACCTCCAGTGTGGAACACCGGTCACCCATGTTGGTGATGACCAGGTCCAATATGTTGTCACCTCTGGTGGGAGTGTTGACCAGTTTATCCAGGGAGTTTGAGTTTATAAATTCTAGAAAATGTTGGGCAAGGGAGTTAGTACTTGAGTAGTTCTCCCAGTTAATGTTTGGGTAGTTAAAATCACCCAATATTAGGGTGTTTGGTAGGATCTTTATGTTTCCCAGTGTTTCCAGAAATGTGGAATGGGGGTCCTGCGACATGGTGGGTGATCTGTAGCAAGCTACAATTTGAATTGCAGTTTTGCCCGTTGTTAGTTGCACGTGGATGATCTCTGAAGCATCTTGCTGTGCCACTAACCTGGAGATGTGGGTATCCTTGATGAATATGGATATGCCCCCGCCTTTTGTATTTCGGTCTGGGTACTGTGGCAGAAATGCATGGTATGAGTTGTAGCCTGCTAGTGCTGGGATGCTCTCTGGAGTCTTAAACCAGGTTTCTGTTACTGCACATATATTGATTTTCTCCATACTGAAGAGTGCCTTGAGTGCATGCATTTTGAGGTTTAGACTTCTGGCATTGAGTAGCATTACCCTTAGTTTTCTGTTGCTTATGCTATTTACGGTGGTGGGTTTGTCTTTTGAACCTTGCCTAAAAAAGGCACTATGGGGGTGGCAAGAGCCTTGGTCAGAATTCGAAAGACTAAGGGTGACAGGTGCAAGCCATCTCTAGTGAAGCAGCGTGGCTTGTCGAGTATGTCATCCCAGGCAGACAGACACTGGATCTCCTTTGAATAACACCAGAAACTTAGCCAGTTGTTGAAATTGATAATTTTTTTCTTTATACCGTGGTATAATTCTTGGTGAGGGCACGATGTTACTCAGGGTCAAGGTCATACCGGCTTAGACTATGTAATCAGAGAGGTCTTCCATGTCTCTTTTCATGTCTTCCAGGGAGGTACAGCTCAGGTCATTCACACCAACATGGACAATGACAGAGTCGTATTTGCACTTATTCTGGAGTGTCCTGAGTGCTTGTGTTATGTGGCAGATCCTGGCACCTGGCAGGCAGCTAACAGTAACCTTCTTCTTGTTCAGCCTAGTGAGTGGGATTTCAGTGTGCCTGATTACAGAGTCACCTATTACTAGTGTGTTGGGTATGTTATTTGGCCTTAAGGGCTGTGATTGCATGGCACACTGGTTTTGTAAAGTAACAACAGGAACAAAAAGATTCACTGAGCTCACCACCAAAGGCAGTTCACGTAGAAACCAAGTAAATGTAGAAAGCAAACCTGCTGCTGCCACCCAAGCTGAAGTAAAATGGTTGAAGTTGTTTAAATCAGTTCCTTTATTAACAAGATAAAACGTAATCCTGCTGCTGCTGTCTGGATAAGCGCTTTCGGTTGTTGAACCTTTATCAAATCCTAAAGAATAAAGCATCTTTCTTTCATTTAAAAAGAGCTTCCTGCAGCTCAATCATTCAATCAACCAATAAAGTTTTGGTGTATGGACACACCTCTCATTCAGAGTGCATGTTCTATTTACTTAGTATTAGCTAAAAGCTTGAAGTTTTTTAAAAGTGAAATAACACAGGATTGATGCATGTGCATTATTTCTTTAGAGCTCTTCCTTTCAAGATGAATTTGCGTGGTACAATTTCATTTAATCCAGGGTTCTGGTCTGCTCTAAGGTTCATAATCCATTTTGTTTCCTCAGTTTCAGTATAGTTGGACAGATCCCCTCCTTGTATTGTTTCTACTAGCCTGCTTATGACTATAAATTTAAAAGTGTGGTCTCCATTAACTTTAATATGACCATACAGAGCATTCGTATTTGCTTGATTTCTAATGTCCTGACAGTGTCTCAGGATATGCTCCTTGAACATTCTATTTGTTTTCCCCACATAGAAGGCTGGGCAGCATTGGCACTGAGCAATATAAATCACATTTTTGCTCCTGCAATTCGCAAACCCTTTGAACCTGTATTCCTTCTTAGATGTTGGATGTATAAATAAATTATCCTTTTTAATATGTTGACATGCTTTACAAAATCCACATTTATAGGTGCCTACTTTGTTTGTGGGTGAATGTTCTGTGTCCAAGTTTGACGATTCCCATGGCATAGGAGCCTTTTCAGATTTTTCCTATTCTTAAAGGAAAAACTGGGTGTCTCCCCTACAATGCTCCTAAGGTTCTCATCTAAAGTCAAAACAGACCAGTTCTTTTTTATGGTCTCTAGTATGACTGCATTGTCACTGCTATATGTAAGGCAAAATATCATCTTATTTTATGTGGGGAAAACAAATAGAATGTACAAGGAGCATATCCTGAGACACTGTCAGGACATTAGAAATCAAGTAAATACGAATGCTCTATATGGTCATATTAAAGTTAATGGAGACTACACTTTTAAATTTATGGTCATAAGCAGGCTAGTAGAAACAATACAAGGAGGGGATATGTCCAACTATACCAAAACTGAGGAAACAAAATGGATTATGAACCTTAGAGCGGACCAGAAACACATGAAATTGTACCACTCAAACCCATCTTGAAAGGAAGAGCTCTAAAGAAATAATGCACATGCATCAATCCTGTGTTATTTCACTTTTAAAAAACTCCAAGCTTTTAGCTAATACTAAGTAAATAGAACATGCACTCTGAATGAGAGGTGTGTCCATACACCAAAACTTTATTAGTTGATTGAACGATTGAGCTGCAGGAAACTCTTTTTAAATGAAAGGAAGCTGCTTTTTTCTTAAGGATTTGATAAAGGTTCAACAACCAAAAGCACTTATCCAGACAGCAGCAACATGACTACGTTTTATCTTGTTAATAAAGGAACTGATTTTAACAATTTCAACCATTTTACTTCAGCTTGGGTTGCAGCAGCAGGTTTGCTTTCTACATTTACTTGGTTTTGTAAAGTATGTGTTTCATGGTTTGTGTTGGGGGGTGGAGATTGCTTGGATGTCTGCTTTGGAGGGCTTTGTTGCTTTTGTAGATTTTTATTTAGAGCCTCCGAGTATGTTTTCATGTATTTATGTGTGTTTTTTGCCAGTGCTGGTTTAATGGGTCTATGTGAGACTGTTGGTGTGATGCAAGTATTTCCCTTCTCTTCTTGACTGTCTGATCCAGTCTTGGGTTAAGAGAGCTTAGCCTCCAGTCTGGCTGTATAATTGCATCTCTCGCATGTATTAGTGTTTGGTGATAGGAGGAGAGGGTTGTCTGTGTACATGGGGCAGTTGTAACATTGCCTCAAAATGCCCAGATTCACCAGTTGGACTGGAGAGTACACCTGAAACTGCCCTTTGGACATGCCTGTTTAGGTACAGTGAACTGTTTTACTGATTGGCTGGTAAAGTCGAATAGAGAGCCTTGTCCTTCTGTACAGTATGCGGGGGTCTAGTGCTAGGGTTTATAAGTGCTTGCTATGAGTTTTGAGGAAGTGCCGGGCTGAGAAATGAATGGCTTGAGTGCTTAAGTTAAAAATTTGTCTAGTTCCAAGGGACAAATTGAAGAGTAGACTTTGTGGAGCCGGAAATAGTTATACCCTAGCTAACTGGCGCTGCCCAGCGCGCAAAACTGGGCAAATGTGGTTTTTATAGCAGGGAAATGAAAGAGATAGAAATTAGCCCAAAATGGCCAATAAACTACTAATTTCTGGGTTAAAGCCACTCCTCCAGGGACAGATAGGCTGCTCAAAGCTCCCCTCTCTCACAGGTGTACAGAGAAACGTCCTTCTAGCCAAGTAAAATATGGGCAAACTGGACTATACTAGCTTAGAAAGGTGGGAAACAAGTATGTGTGTGTGTGTGTTTATATATATATATATATATATATATATATATATATATATATATATATATATATATATATATATATTCAGAAAATAAAGCAGATAACAATAAAAAAAACACTTTAAATTCACAGAAAAGGATACTTATTTTTATATATCTCAGAACAGAGTTGTAGTCAATGTCCCTAGTAATAAAGTAGGAAAAAACACAAATACAGTAAAAGCAGATGAATAAAATGCATTTTTATATTTAAATAAAACAATAGAAAACAAACAAACTGATTTACCCAATTAACCATAAAAAAGCTCAAAACTAAGCCTTGTTCCAGCAGTCTTCAATCAGACAAGTTCTAACTGCACACTCCTGCCACTAGGGTGCAGGGGAACCTTCAAACACTTGTATGACTGTGTTTGCATGGAATCAAGTGGATGAATGAATACATTCATAAATAATGGCCAATAATTGTATCTCAACTCGCTGATGTCAGACCATACAATGCAACTCCCCTATGTCCTCTCGACTTCTTGGTTCAAGAATTAGAATCAAGAAACAAAATTAGGGACAGATTATAAATATGTCTGTTATATATTTAGACATTTGGCAGAATAACAACTGCATTATCAAGTATTTTTTGAAAGCTACAAAAATCTGAAACTCACAATTTAGTGACTGTAATCCATAACAATTTGCTAGAAGCTACAAACTTTACAAGGCACAGACAAATATAGCTCTCAACTTATTTGCTTAAGAATTCTGGACAAAAACAAAAGTAATTGAAGGGGGCAAAAGGGACCATTTTTAAATATTTTAGCATTTGACAACCAGGTAGACCCAGTGGGAAAGCATCCTTTATCTCTGATGGCCCAGGAACATAGTCTGGATAATATGTAACTTGCTCAAAGTCACAAAATAGGCGAAAGGAAAGAATTTAAACTGAATTTCATTGGCTACAGGAAACAGTTCATTAACATAAGCTGTCATTTACTGCTGACGCTTAAGGCTTTAAACTATTGATGAGCTGCTTCCAGTAGTCACGGTTAGAAGCTCTGATTCCTTCTAGCTCCGTTTTCTTACTTTGTCACTTTCATTAGGTTGCTTAACCATACAGTACTCCTGGGTTGTCTCTTTACCTGGTTTTAAATATAGAAAAACAAAGAAGATAGTATATACATAAGAGACTAAATGCTCACATGCAGTTTCTGAACAATAGCCAAATCATGGTCATGAATATCCCATTTCTTGGTGGTCTCTATCAATTTATCATAAAACAATTGAAAGCTGTCAGTGTGCACACTGTATTCTTCTTTACTTCTATAATGATCACAGATACTTGGGTTTAATCTAAAACTTTTATTACATTTTTACAGCAAAAACACAGACAGCCATTTAATGAACAAAACACAGCATAAACAGCATATTTATCTTCCTTTGGAACTCACATTTATTAAAAATGGAAATGGTAATGCATTAAACTACAACAGATGTGAAGGAATTCACAGTCAAACAGCATATAGTGAACACTGAATATGAGCTATCTGAAAGGTGCAGGAATTCAAAAGGTAAATGTGTAATGCAGTTGCCAACAGTGTGGGACAGCCTACTGGACACAAGTGTCCTTTTTCAGGGGCAGCTCATGAACATTGTCTAGGGAAATGACTTTATCAGACTCACACTAGGGAAATAATGGCTAAGGTAATCAAACACTGCACTACAGGAAGCAGCCCATTAACTACTTATAGTCTTAACTCATCTACACTAAGTACCAAAGTGTTGTAGCCCACAATGCATTTCATACCCTTGTAACTGCAACAAAGCAAGTTAAATTAAAAATGCAATAACAGTTAATATTTTAACATTAGCTTGTGCAGTATAATTTATTCACAATTAAATAAACACACTGTCAGCCAACAAAACAAAGGAACAAATGACTGTACCCCAAAAACATGGATCATATGATGTAGCCCACGTTTACTGCAATTGAATCCTTCCTTTACTAGAATTTTTGTACTCTTTAAAAACTATCTGTTTTGCCTGGTCTTGTTTTCCCACCAAGCAGGACTTAATTAACTGACCTGTTAACTGTTTAAATCATGCTGTAGAGGCTCCTGGCTGGTTTTCTGCTGTTTAAATGCTTTTTAAGTGTCTCACTGCTATTTTCTGGTGTGGTAAACATTCTCTGGTACTTCCCACTGAAACTAGGGTAGCTAGTAGCTGTAGCATTGTCCAGATCTAGGCCTGCTGCTTCTGAAACTATTTATATTGGTTTGTTTGCTATGAACATTTTTCCAGGCCATCTTGGTTTGGAAGGGGTCTATCTGCACTTTTGAAAGAGAGTTGTTTTGACTGGGACCTGACTAGTAAAGAGAGGTGAGTCTAGTGCCTGGAATAAGCATCATCATTGGTCCTTTTGAATTTTGTTAGAGTTTTTTCAAGTTTTAGCTTCTAGTATTTAGGCCCTGGTTCTGAGCAGGTTTCTGCTTATTTGTACTGAGTTGAACTGAGGTTGGCTATGAGCCACAACTCAGAGACGAGATACCAGATGACTAGATGCTTCTGGGCTTTCAAATAACCATAAGTTGCCTGTGTTTTTTGGGGTTTTTTTTGCTTATGTATACTATTTACTGCACTTGTTATTACCTGCTACCTAATTTTTATACTGTATTTATTTACTGTGTACTAAACTACACTGCTATACTGCAATTTTCTACTACACTGTGCCTGTAAAATTTAATTGTGTTACTGTTTTTACTGTTTAGCAAGCTTTTTTTGTTGTTTCCACTGTTTGTTAAGTATTTACTGGTATTTTTTCACCATTTTAAAGCTGTTTTGCCTGTTCTGGTTTTCCTGCCAAGTGGTACTTAATTAACTGACCTGTTAACTGTTTATATCATTCTTTAGAGCCTCCTGGCTGATTTTCTGCTGTTTTAAACATTTTTTTCAGTGTCTCATTTCTATTTTTTGCTGTGTTAAACATTCCCTAGTATTTCCTGCAGAATCTAGGGTAGCTTGTAGCTGCAGCATAGTCCAGATCCAGTCCTGCTGCTTCTGGAACTGTTTGTAGTGGTTTGTTTGTTCTGAGCATGTTTTACAGGTCATCTTGCATTGGAAAGGGCGTATCTACACTTTTGTGAGAGAATTGTGTTGACTGAGACCTGACTAGTAAAGGAAGGCCAATTCAGAGCATGGAATAAACATCCTCATTGGTCCTTTTGAATTTTGTTAGAGTTTTCTTTTTCAAGTTTTAGCTTCTGGTATTTACGCCCTGCATCTGAGCAAATTTCTGCTTGTTTGCGAGTTACATAGCACTGCACACCATCACACAACTGTGCACCAAAGCTGAACAGTTAAATTCAACAAATTTTCCCTTAAAACCCAGGGAGAAATATCCATTCACTAAGCTCTTCCATAATCATTTCTGAAAAAGCCACCCCTAGTTACAACAGTCTTAAAGCTAGCATTATGGACAGTTGGACTACCCTTGTTTCTCCTGCCAACCTTATTGACTTGGGTCTCTTGAGGCAGTGTAGCAATTACCTCATTTACACAGACAACTCTACTAATACAATCTAGTACAGGGTGTAAGAAATGTATTTGCACCAAGAATCTAGAATCCATACTCTCTTTCACTCAAAACAATAATACAGAGAAGGTTATCAACTCATCCACCATTACATATTCACATAGTACCACTACTCATACACCTACCACTACACAGACACATAGTACGCATCAAACACATAAATCCACAACATGGAAGCTCTCTCAAAAAAATTACCAAAACACCAGAGACCTCCAAAACACAAGTCTGCTACAGCTAACACAGTGTCCACAGCACCCTAACACATACTAATACCAGTGTCTCACCCACCAGGGCCGTAAGGCATGACACTAAAATAACAAGTCTTCTTGACATTGGAGACTCAATAATGAGGCACAAGGATATTCTGCCCACCGGGTTGGACAAGGAGAATGTCATGGTCAACTGCCTGTCTGGTGCCAGGATTCACCAAATCACGCATACATTCAAGTCTCTCAGAAACAAGTACCCTTATAACTCTGTCATAGTTCATGTTGGTGTGAATGACCTGAGACGTACCTTGCTAGACTATATGAAGAGAGATATGGTCAAGCGCTCTGAGTATGTGTCCCAGGCAGGTATGTCCCTAGCCTTGAGCCGCATACCACCCTCACCTGGAATGATTCCACAGTATAAACAAAAATGATTGATTTCAGTAACTGGCTTTGTTTTTGGTGTCATTCCAAGGGGATCCAGTTCCTGTCTGCCTGGAAAGCCACAGTCGACAAACCTTGCTGATTTGCCAAAGACAGTTTGCACCTGGCACTCCTAGGCTTTCAGCTGCTAGCAAAGGCTCTTACCTCAGTCATACTGTTTTTTGTAGGTAAGGTCTTGAAAACAACATTACAGATGTAAAATTAAACAATCAGAACAAAATAAGGGTCATGCTGCTAAATGCTAGGAGTTTAATCCATAAACTGCACTCCCTGGAACCACTTCTATCACACAAAGATGTAGATGTCTGTGTAGTTACAGAAACCTAGTTTAAGGCCTCAGAGAGTACCCTGGCACTGCAAGGTTACAATGCCTTCCACAACATTAGTAGGTAAGAACCCTATTCAAGTCTTAGCCAATTATAGATCCCCCTCCATGAATCACAACACCCATGAAGCCTACTTAACCAAACTGAAGACAATTCAAATTTTACTGAACACACTGGTTATCGGAGATTTCAATTATTCCATCATCAACTGGGAAATGTATTCTAGCCCAAACTCACTAGCACAAACATTCCTTGACTTTGTGAATTCAAATACCCTGCAGCAAATTGTCCATACCGCAACAAGAGGAACAGACATTCTAGATCTGGTCTTCACTAACATGTCAAACAGGTGCACTGCTGCAACTGTTGGACCCTCATTAGTTAAATCTGACCACAAATCAGACACCTTTGAAATGACATTAACACCAGAACTCACAGAGGGTGAAATCAAACTAAAAAACTTCACCAAGGTAAACTATACCCTCCTAGGTGAAGGTATAAATGCATTCCAAACCCCACCCCAAGCTGAAAGTGGTAATTATGCTGAAGCTTACACTAATGTCCTGTACAATCACTTGCATAAGTGTATAAACTTGGCTGTAACAGATAGAATCAAAGTGATAGCCCCAAGTAAAATCAAGCTGTCATGGTGGACTTCCAGCATCAACAAACTCTACAATAAACACAAAAAGTTGCTGTCCAAGAAAACAGACAAGGACCAAACAATGGAAAAGCAGCCTCCGCAACCTTAACAGGCAAATAAGTCAACTTTCAAATCCTCCAAGAGCTCCTTTGAGAGAAACCTAGCAAATACTGCCAAGGATAACAATAAGGCATTTTACAGCTATGTACATAACCTAATGGGTAAGACCCAAGCATGGGCAGAACTGGTGGTCAATGGTATCACACTCACTGACCCCACAGAGATAGAAAATCTGCTAGCAGATAGGTTTGGAGAAAATGTCTCTCCCTTATCCCCTCCTAACTTACAACAACCCATCCAACCCCCCCACCTTATATATCTGATGAACAGGTCCTCAAAGTCCTGTCCAAGGCAAAGAACATGGCCTCTATGGGACCAGATGACATCCCAGGCTGTCTTCTAAACATGCTAAAGTATGAAATAGCATCACCACTAAGTACCTTTTTCAATCATAGCCTAACCATAGGCTTTGTTCCCTCAGAATGGAGAACATCTTCCGTTATTCTCCTCCATAAAGGTGGCCTACCAACAGACCTGGGGAATTATAGACCCATAAGCCTGACCAGCCTCATTTGTAAGGCCATGGATCGTATCATTATGGACCTCATAAATAAAGACATAGGTGACCTCCAAACCCTGGATCCTACCCAATTCAGCTTTGTGAAGAGTCGATCCTACCTTTTAAATTTGGTGGATTTCTTTGAAACTGTGACCAGGACAACTGATGAGGGCAAGTATGTGCACATAGCATGCCTCGACTTGGCAGAGGCTTTTGACACAATCCCACATTCAAGCATCACCAATAAACTTAACAAACTGAATGTAAACCTCTTCATTGTAAGATGGGCTGCCAACTGGCTCACAAACCAGACACACACGATCAGAGTGGGTGACTCTACATCATCCAGCAGACTTGTTACCAGCAGGGTGCCACAGAGGCTCATGCTGGGTCTCCTACTATTTGGTATATACTTCTTAGAAGTTCAGGTCAAACCTAAATGGTTATGACTGACCAAGTTTGCAGACAACTGCAATCTATGTGCAATCATTGAATCCACAAATGATGTCGATATATTCCAGGAGGGACTCACACAGACCAACTGACTGGTGTATTAGTTGCAGTCTCAAACTGTATGAAAAGAAATACATCATCTTTCCCTTTGGCACAATCAATGTCCCTTCACACTATCAAATCAGTAAACATATCCTAAGTACCCATGAAGTTGTAAGGGACCTGGGATCACAGGTTGATCATGACCTTAACTTTGACCATCACATGTCTACCACTGTAAGGAAAGCTTTCCACATAACACACTTGATTAGTAAAGGCAGCAAATCAAGAGCAAAAGAAGTTATAACCCCCCTATACTTTGCACTTACCAACCCATAACTGAGTATAACGACTCATTCGGTATGTACCATACTAAGCACTTGCAACAATTTGAGAGACCTCAGAGGTTTCTAACAAAGAAGATCAAGGACCTCCAGGATATGCCTTACAAGGACCAACAAAAGTCCCTAGCACTATACTCCACATCATATAGACTTCTTAGGGTAGACTTATGCCTGGCCTATAGCACAACCCAAGACCCAAACCTAATGAACTTACTGCATATCAGTAATTCAAATGGGTCTAGGGCTACCCATTCCATGGACTTAAATATGGCCTGCAACTTAAATAGGACATGCTGGAAGGACAGATTTATCTCCCAGAGACTGCCACATCTTTGAGGCTACCAATTCATGTGAAACAGAGCACCTCTATGACACTGTTCAAGAGGAACCTGGATGAGTGGGTGGGTCACCATAAATTCTTAGCAGGGATAATGCCCACGATGCCTCTGGATATGGGCAGTCATCACTGAATGCAATCTTGGGTATTGACTAGTACTTTTATGGTATTACATTGGTTTGAAATGGCTAGGCTTAATATGACCCCCAGGTTGATAGCCTAGTAATATCCTATGATCCTATTTACAGCATAACTATAGGATATACATCCCCCCCACACACACATGCACACACACACACAAATATATGTACAACTTCATTCATTCCATGATTGTGATTAACTGAATGAGCAAATGCATAATTACTGAGAAGTTAATTTTATCTAATTATTGTGACACCCATACAGTATATCCCATTGCGCTTCCTATGCCCTCCCGTCCTCTTAGCTCATGAATTAGAGACAAAAGACCCAGCAATCCAGAACAGATTTTACATATTTCTATTATATACATCAATAGTTGCATTAGCAAACATTTTCTGAAGGACACAATATCTGAGTCGTTTGGCTTCTGCTACATACCTACAATCAACTGCATTACTAGCTGAGTTAAGTACAAACTTGCAGTGTTAAAGATTGTACTGAATTTTATTTTTTGTCTTTTTGTTTCATTGAATATTGTGGTTTGTGTGTCTCTGTAGTTATTTATTTTTCTATTTAATTGTTTCATAGAATACTGTGGTCTCTCTCTGCTCTGCAGTTAGTGAAGGCTATTGTGTTTCACTTCATTGATATTCAGTGTTACACTCTTAGCCTAGAGGGTTTCTCTGTATTTATAAGTGTTAGTCACATATCTTTGAATTTATTACTGCTCAGTATCTGACTTGTTTGGTTTCTGCCACATACCTACAATCAACTGCATTACTACCTGAGTTAAGTACAAACTTGCAGTGTCAAAAACTGTACTGCACTTTATTTTTTGTCTGTTTAATTGTTTCATTGAATATTGTGGTCTGTGTCTCTCTGTAGTTATTTATTTTTCTATTTAATTGTCTCATAGAATACTGTGGTCTCTCTCTGTCTCTGCAGTTAGTGGGGGCTATTGTGTTTCATTTCATTGATATTCAGTGTTAAACTCTTAGCTTAGAGGGTTTCTCTGTATTTATAAGTGTTAGTCCCATATCTTTGAATTTATTACTGCTCAGTATCTGACTTGTTTGGTTTCTGCGCATACCTACAATCAACTGCATTACTAGCTGAGTTAAGTACAAACTTGCAGTGTTAAAGACTGTACTGCACTTTATTTTTGCTATTTAATTGTTTCATTGAATATTGTGGTCTGTGTCTCTCTGTAGTTATTTATTTTTCTATTTAATTTTTTTCATAAAATACTGTGGTCTCTCTGTCTCTGCAATTAGTTTCCTGCCCACCTTCCCTGTTCTTGTTGTGGTATTAATCTTGGTGGCTTTGGAATTGCCTGCCCCTCTTGTAAATTTGTGTTTAAACACTCCTCCTGGGACTATCTCATTTACTCACTCAACCAAGTATAGTGAGATCATACTTTGACTTCAGATACTTCTACCAGTCCCATATGTTCAGCTCTATCCCAGCTCTATTCCTGTCTAGTGTCACTAGCTGATTCTACCTAATACAGAGAGAACATTTGTGAAAGGCAAGCAACTTAGGTCCTTAATTTTGAATTATCTTCTGTTTCTCCTTTCTCCTTCCCACTTTCCAAAAAAAAAATGTCTAAGCTTGTTTCCTGCCTTTCTTGTAACTAGTCTAGTCCAGATACAGATTTGCTATAACCAGGCCTTTTTTAAGCTTCTGAGCCCCCAAAGCCTTTCTGTGCTGGAGGGAAGCCTTTTAGCTTATCAGTGGGAGTGGTAAGTACTAGGTAGCTTATCTACCACAAGAATGGTTTCTGGCCTAGAAATTGTAGTTTATTGGCCATTTGGGCCGATTTTCAATCTCTTTCAACTTTCTGGTTTAAAAGCCTGCATTTGCGCTTGTTTACCACCTTTCCTGCAACTAGTCTAGTCCAGATACAAATTTGCTGTATCCAGGACTGTTTGTAAGCTTCTGAGCCCCCAAAACCTTTCTGTTTTGGAGAGAAGCCTCCTAGCTTATCAGTGGGAGTGGTAAGCACTAGGTAACGTATCTACCACAAGAGTGGTTTCTGGCCCAGAGATTGTAGTGTATTGGCAGCTTGGGCAGTTTTTCCATCTCTTTCAACTTTCTGGTTTAAAAGTCAGTGTCTGCACTTGTTTCCCACCTTTCCTGTAACTAGTCTAGTCCAGATACAGATTTGCTGTATCCAGGACTGTTTGTAAGCTTCTGAGCCCCCCCAATCCTTTCTGTGTTGGAGGGAAGCATTCTAGCTTATCAGTGGGAGTGGTAAGCACTAGGTAGCCTATCTTCCACATGATCCAGGTACAGATTCTTAGTTTTAGCACTTGAACTTGCTTATTCGTGCTCAGCACTTGTTCAAAACTTGTTGTTAGCACTAAATAAGCTACAACTTACTACATCACTCAACCTTCCTCTTTACCTAGAGGAAAGCAGTTTTTGTACTTACTTTCCTCACTTGCTTAGAGAAAAAACAGCTCTTATACTCACTTTCCTCACTTGTCTAGAGGATAGTAGTTTTTTTATTCAGGCATGTCCAAGGGTCAGCTCCAAATGTTCTCTTCTGTCTATCTGATGAATCTGGGCATCTTGGGGCAATGTAGCAATTGCCTCATGTACACAGACAACCCTCTCCTCCTACCACCCAACACCACAACCTGTGAGAGATGCACTTATCTAGCCAAACTGGAGGAAAAGCTCTCTCCAACCAAGACTGAACTTAACAGTCAAGAGGAGAAGGTAAACACTTGCACCATAACCACACTCATCACATAGTCCCACTAAACCTACACCACCAAAATCCACACATAGAAACACAGAGGCTCTCAATAATAATTTACTCAAGCAACAGAAACCTCCAAAGCAGAAATGTAAGCAACCTCCACCCTCCAACACAACTCAAATGACACATAGCCCACGGACTCAGTGTGCTGATAAACCACAGCCCATAAGACAAAACAATGTACTCACCACACTAGTCATAGGTGACTCTATAGTCAGGCACACTGATGTCCCACTTACCAGGCTAAACAAGGAGAATGTTACTGTTAGCTGCCTCTCAGGTGCCAGGATCTGTCACATAACCCATCCACAGGTCACTCCACAACAAGTACAAATATGAATCTGTCATTGTCCATGTTGGTGTGAATGACCTGAGACGTACCTCCCTGGACTACATGAAAAGAGACATGGAAGAGCTCTCTGATTTTGTAGCCCAGGCAGGTATGACCCTAGCCCTGAGTAGCATCCTGCCCTTGCCCAGAATGATACCGCAGTACAAGGACAAAATGATTGACTTCAACACTTGGCTAAGCTTCTGGTGTCATTCTAAGGGGATCCAGTATCTGTCTGTCTGGGACGACATGGACAACAGACCACGATGCTTTGCCAGAGATGGCCTACCCCTGTCACCCCTGGGATTCCAGATACTGGCTAAGGGTCTTACCACCCCTATAGTGCATTTTTAGGCAAGGTTCAAATGACAAATTCATCACTGTAACAGGAACAGGCAAGCAAAAACTGAGGTAATGCTACTCAATGCTAGAAGTCCAAATCTCAAAATGCACTCACTCAAGGTAATCCTTAAAATGGAGAACATCGATATCTGTGCAGGGACTGAGACCTAGTTCAAGGATCTAGAGAGCACCCCTGCATTACCAGGCTATAGCTCATACCACACTTTTCCGTCATCTAACCTGGACCAGAACACTAAAGGTGGAGGTGTGTCCATATTCATTAAGTATATCCACACCTCCAGGCTAGTTGCGCAGCATAATGCATCCGAGGTTGTCCAAGTGCAACTAACTCTGGGCAAAACTGCAATCCAAATTGTAGCTTGATACAGATCCCCCACAGTGCCCTAGGATTCCCACTCCTTTTTTTGATATACTGGAAAATATTAGGGTTCAACCAAATACCCGAATAGTGGGTGATTTCAACTACTCCACCATTAACTGGGAAAACTACTCATGTACCAACTCCTTCACTCAATGCTTTCTGGAAATCATAAATTCCAATGTCCTGGGTCAACTTATCCACACCCCCACCAGGGGTAACAATATCCTAGATCTAGTCATTACCAACATGAGTGACCGGTGTTCCACACCTGAAGTCAACTCCTCGTTGGTCAGATCAGACCATAAGCTAATCACCTTAGATATCCGCATCCTGCCCCCACACTTCATTAAGGAAACCATGGTAAAAAATTTCTCCAAAGCCAACTTCATGCTTCTTAAGACAGAAGTGGCAAACTTCATGACACCCATGCAGATGGGCAATACAGTTACGATTGCTGAATCCTTCACAAATGCACTCTACAAGCACTTACATGAGTGCATGGATCGTGCTATCCCAAACAGAACCAAGACGCTATCCTCCAAAAAAAGGAAGCCAATCTGGTGGTCCTCTGCCATAAACAAAGTCTATAACAGAAGGAAAAAACTGTTGCAAAAGAGAGTAAAATCCCATGAGTGGAGGAGCCTCTGGTCAGCCTCAGTAAGAACCTGAGATCCCTTATAAGATCTCCCAAAGCTAGCTACAAAAACAAAATCACCACTGATTCTAAGGCCAACCACAAAGCATTCTATAGCTATGTCAAGAATCTCAATGGCAACACCCAGATCTGCCCTGAATTACAGCACAATGGCACAAAAATTACAGAACCAACTGATATTGCCAACATCCTGGCAGATAGGTTCAGTGCTAACTTTACCCCCCTCTCACCCCCTAAAGTGCCCATATCTATACAGAAAGAATGCAGAGTCCCTGTAATCACATCTATGCAGGTAAAAGCTGCACTCTCTAAAACCAAAAACACAGCATCCATGGGAACGGACAACGTCCCAGGCTGCATTTTACACGAACTTCAGAATGAACTGGCTCCCCACCTAAGCACCATGTTCAATCATAGTCTCACATCAGGCTTTGTGCCCACTGAATGGCGCACAGCAACAGTTATCTCACTCCACAAAGGTGGAGCCACTACTGATCCAGGGAACTATCGCCCTATTAGCCTGACGAGCCTGGTCTGCAAGGCCATGGAACGTATCATCATGGAACTCATAAACAAAGACAATGGTAACCTCCAAACTCTGGACCCCAACCAGTTCAGGTTTGTGAAATGTAGATCATGCCTTCTGAACCTGATCGACTTCTTTGAGGCAGTCACCAAAGCCGTAGATGAGGGTAAGGTGGTTCACACAGCCTATCTTGACCTCACCAAGGCTTTCAAACCCATCCCCCACTCTGGAATTATAGCTAAACTCACCAAACTAGGTATAAATCTTTACGTCACAAGATGGGTTGTTGCCAACTGGCTCACTGACAGAACCCACACTGTAAAAGTTGCAGACTCCAAATCTGACTTGAAACCAGTGACAAGTGGAGTACCACAGGGTTCAGTCCTGGGACCTCTCCTGTTTGGTATCTACTTCTCTGAAGTACAGGCTAACACAGAAGGCCTCTGGCTAACGAAGTTCGCAGATGACTGCATACTAGGAGCCATAGTCGAGTCTGCAAATGATGTGGACATCCTACAAAAGGGCTTCACTGAGACAGATGCCTGGTGTCAGAGGCATGGCCTCAAGCTCAGTGCCAAAAAGTGCATTGTCATCCCCTTTGGTAAAAACTCTGTACCCATGAACTACCACATAAACGGCAGTCTACTCAATGCTGAATGTGTGATAACAGACCTTGGGACCCAGGTGGACAGTAGTCTCTCCTTTGATAATCACTTCGCCACAGTAGTCAGGAAATCCTTCTATGTGGAACACCTCATCACAAAAGGGTTCTCATCAAGTAAAAAAGAGGTCAATGTTTCCCTCTAGTTGGCACTGATTAGACCCATTATAGAGTACAATGCCACTTTTGGAATGTACCTCACAAGACATCTGCAGCAGCTGGAAAGGCCACAGAAGTACCTCACAAAGAGGATTACTGGCCTCAAACAGATGCCCTACAGTGACCATCTCAAAAAAACTCCAGCTTTACTCTGTAGCATATCGCCTACTCTGAGGAGAGCTCTGCCTAACATATAAAGCTATGTTTAACCCAAAGCTGTTGGACAGCTACACCTAAAGAAATCCCAATCCCTCCAAGCTAAACGCTCTAGGGAACTAAACCTTGTCACCACAATAAACAGGACATGCTGGAGGGATATATTCCTGTCCCAGAGACTTCCTATACTCTGGAACAAGCTACCCATCTATGTTAAGCAAAGTTCCTCATTAGCACTCTTCAAGAAAAATCTTGATGAGTGGATGAGAAATAGAAAATACACCCCGGGGATCACTTCTGTGGCTCTGCTCGACAGGGGCACAGGAAAATAACTTTCTTGGGTGGCATAAGCCAGGGCACCTTGTTGGCTAGGCTTACTTAGGCCCTGGGGCCAATTGCCTAGTACCTACCTATGAACCTATGAACAAAGTTTGAACCTTACATGTTTGACATTTTGTGAGTGTCTATAATCCCAAACAATTTGTCAGAAAAAAAAACTACATTTTACAAGGAACAAACCAAAATAATTCTTTCTTTGCTCAAAAGTTCCAAACAAAGCCAAAAATAATTTGGGCTGAGGAAGATCCCAAAGGGGACAGATTTTAAATATTCATTTTTATCTGTTTTTTAACCAGAAGGGAGGTCTGGCAATCAGCGTGGAGGATTAAACTGAGAGCACAAAGGTACAGAGTCTGATTCTCTCACTCAGTGATACTGAGCAAGTCCCTTGATCAGGAAACTCCTACACACAAAACACACACACACACACACACACACACACACACACACACACACACACACACACACACACACACACGTACTGCTTTCAGTACTACTTTCAGTACTTGCAATTGCTATTTGCAGTGGATTTTATTTATTTATTTATTTATCCTTTGTTAACCGGGTTAGTCCACTGAGCTTGGGACCCATTTTCAGTGGAGACCCAAGGGGAAAAGCTCCACAAACACATAATAGAAAAGATGATGCCAAAAAAATAATACACATATATCATAACAAAACCAAGTTACATTGCAAGTTTAAAACATAAAAAGGGCAAGATAAAAAGACATGTATATAACAACATTAATGCTTTGTAGATAATCATTAAAAGTATTGACAAAGCTCCACAAACACAAAATAAAAAGATATGCCAAAAATAATACTCGTATATCATAACCATACCAAGTTACATTTCAAGTTTAAAAACATTAAAAAGGGCAAGATAAAGAGACATGAGCAACTGCATTAATGCATTGTAGAAATCATTAAAAGTATGTATTTTGTGCATGTACAACAACATGCGCAAAATGCATACCCTTAACCATTAACCTTTTGGATCTGGGACTACTAATTTAAAATGCCCATGCTAGCTATTTGGGTATCATAGGGGTGGGGGGCTCAGTCATGCATATCTGATGTTTAAAACACTTCCTTCTGGACATTGCACTTTGTTCCTTTCCTTGAGAATACTTGCTTCATGTAGCTGCTTTCATGGGAATAAAATGCCCACGCCCTCTAGGAAACTGCTTCAGCACCCAGGCATGATGTTTTTAAAACTTCATTCGATGACGTTGCTGGGTTGTTTACTGGGCACTCATGGAGGCACAGGCTCCTGTTTGCCCCCCTAGCACCACCACTGTTAAAAAATGTATTTGTTTAATAAATACTTAATTCCTTAAAGTTATACAGCACTTTCAAGTTTGCAAACATTTCAAAACTTGTTCTGAGTATTCATTTAAAGATTAGGACAACACACACATTTTACTTCTCATGTCACAACCATTTTTTGCAATTCCTTGAAAGTGCCGACATATTTATGCTGTTTTCATGCAAATCACCCCTGCAGTACCTTACTAATGAGAAAAACACTTTCCATAACACTGCCACTATTCAGATAAACCATGTCTTATGATATTAGTATGGCTTACTTTTATTCATTTTATTGTATTTTTAGTTCAGATTGATTACAGAATTAGAGTGTCTGCCTACTTATTGCTATTAATTTAATGTGGTTTTAGATTTTTGTACCTGTGGTTTGTTGTGTCTACATTATTCACTGTCTTGTGCTTTAGGGTCTCTATTTTAAATATATATATATATATATATATATATATATATATATATATATATATATATATAATTTGCTGTTTTCTGCCTGACTATTGCTGATCTCTGTCTGCATTTGATTTTGGGTTGAATTTATACATTTAAGGTTTGGTTACTTCTAGTTTTTTAAATCTTTTTCTTATATTGCATTTGGTTTTCTTTTAAGTTTTTGGATCTTTGGAGTTTTAAGGAGTCTTGGCTAGGGTCAGTTACAAAAGTTAGAAAACAATTATTTTTCAAACAGTGAATAACATCCAGCTAATTGATGGGAGGGGATAAGACATAGCCTTCCTAATTTAACTGGAAATATTTAGAGGCATCATTATTTAGCTGTAGTGCTTGTTTGACTTATTATTCTCTGCCTGACTCTTGGTGATTTCTGTCTGCATTTGATTTTTCCCACCCACCCTCTCTACTGCTGTTGTAGTACTTTTAAACTTGGTGGCTTTTGAGTCGCCCTTCTCTGCTATAAATCTGATTTTGAATACTCCTTCCGGTCCACTCTCATCAGCTCATTCTTTTAAACACTGAGAGATCAACTGAGAAGCACCCTGTCCAGTCTTTTAAACTTGAATTATCTTCTATTTCCTCCCTTACAATTTACTAAAAAATGGACTTTATTCAATTGCTTTTACTGTATCTGTGCTTCTTCCTACTTTATGACTTTATTTAGTGTTTTGCTGCACATTCTTAAAGTGTTCAGTTGCATTTAATCTGCTGCATTTATTATTTCTTGTTAGTTTCCTGATCAAATTGTAACTGTTATTCTGAGCCTCTTAGTTTTGATGTAAGCACTTGGGCTTCAAACACATTATCTTAGATAATTAAGGTTTGTGGTCTATACTCTTGTGGCAGGAGAGAACAGCCTGCACTCTTCTGAAATGGGAATTGCTGGATGAAGGCTTATTGTGTCTGTTATTCTAAAAGTGTCTTAGATTTGGTTTAAGCACTTGGACTCCAGACCAGTTATTTTACATTAAAAAGGTTTTGGTCTATTCTGTTGTGGGTGAAAAAACCCACAGAGGTTCCTGACCAGGAAAACCCAGGGTCTCAAACATCTATCCTATACAGATAGGCTAAAAGCCCAGCTCCTCTACTCAGTCTCATACAGACTGCTCGGAGGTGACGTGTCTGGCATACAAGGCCATCTCAGACCCAGCCTTGATGGAGTTGCTGCATATCTGTAAATCAAACTCCACTCACACAACCCGCATGCAAGGCTTCAACCTGATCTGTGGCATTAATAGAACTTGTTGGCAGGTTAGATTTGTGTCCTAAAGACTCCCCCATCTGTGGAATAGACTCCCACTTCATGTCAAGCAGAGTAGCTCACTAGACCTCTTTAAGAGGAACCTAGATAACTGGATGGGAAACAGAAAGTACACTCCTGGGATCCCACCTGCATCCCTGCTGGACAAGGGAAACAGATACTGACTTTGTGGAACATAGGCGAAAATCTTGGCTAGGCTTATAAGAGACCTCCGGGCCAATATCCTAGTATCATCCTATTAATCTATGAGACTATCACTAAGCGGATACTGGCTTCTCCAAGGATGATGCCACTTTTCCAACAAGAAATGATTGATTTTAACGATTGGTTTAGCTTCTGGTGTCAGTCCAGGGGGTACAATATTTTACTGCCTGGGAGGACATGGCTGATAGACCATGCTGCTTTGCCAGGTATGGTCTGTACTTATCCCCTGTAGGTTTATTGGCAAAGACCTTTTCAACCCCCATAATCCCTTTTTTAGGCAATGCCAAACTGAACTTATGAAGGAATATTTGAAGGTGGTACTGCTCAATGCTAGAAGTTTTAACAAGAAAATCTACTCCCTACAAGCCTTCCTTCCTGGAGAGTGTAGACAACTGTGTAATAATGAAGACCTGGTTTAAAGTCACTGAGAGTACCCCAACAGTGCAAGGGTATAATGCCTTTCACACAACTAAACCAGCTACTGCACAGGAGGAAACTAAAGGTGGAGGAGTCTTAATCAATATTAAAACCAATCTCACATCCAGACTAGTTAAAGTGTATGACCCACTGGAATTCATATATGTGCAGGTCACCATAAACAAGGTGTTGTGCCATATCCATGCAACTCATTGTTCCACGTCCATGTCCCAAGAAAAGCTATACTATCTATCTAAATGTACTAGAGTCCCTCACCATTTAACGCAATATGATATTCATTGGTGATATCAACTACCCGTCTATAAACTGGGAACCCTCCACCACTTCTAATGCACAAACCCAATGATTCCTAAACTTTATTAATACCAACATCCTGGAACAGTTGATCCATTCTCCTACCAGGGGTACAAACATCCTTGACCTCATACTCATGAACATGGGGGTGGGCAACGTTCCTCACCTAATGTAATATCTTTGCTTATTAGATCTAACCATAAGGCAGTATTACTTGAAATAAAAATTCAATCCAGGGATCCAGTGAAACCAAAAACCTTTAGGAACTATTCCAATGCTAATCTCTCTCTACTAAGCAACACCTTGGCTAAATTCCAAGCACCTCCAAACCAGTAAACAACAAAGCATACACTGAGCTATTTCCAAAATATCTGTACAGGCATATTGATAGCTGTATAGAGCAAACCATGGCCATTCATATTAAGAATAAGGTAAACTCAAAAGACAGGCCTCCCTGGTGGAATTATAATATCAATCGGTTATATAACAAAAGAAAAACATTCTTGGTCAAGCATAGGAGGAACAAAGCCATATATACTAAAAACGCCGTAACCAATCTAAAATAGCAGCTAAGAGGGTTAATTAATACTTCAAAGTCTAAATTTGAAGAAAAAAATAGCTTCTCAGCAAAGAACAACCACAGAGCTTTCCATGGCTATCTCCATAACCTTAGAGGAAATACACAATAATGTGCTGAAGTTATTGCAAATGGCATCACCACACTGAACTGGAGGCCATTGTCAACCTTTTGGCCGACAGGTTCATATCAAATTTCTCCCCCAGTCCCACCTGTGGTCCACAGAAAATACCACATAACACAATCCTCCCAAGCATTACTAGGGAATAGGTCATCAATGCACTTTCCAAGGTCAAAAACACTTCAAAGATGGGCTCAGATAACATCCCAGGATGTTTAATAAATAGCATGAAACATGACCTCCAGTTCACTTGAATCATTTTTCAACTGGAGCCTTCAGTCAGATTCTGTACCCAAGGAATGGAAGATGTCTGCAGTCATTCCACTACACAAAGGAGATCCTACAACTGAACCAGGTAACAACAGGCACATAAGTCTTGTCAGCCTCATATGTAAGGCCATGTAAAGAATCATCATGGATATGATAAATGAGAACATAGGTAACCTCCAAATACTGGACCCATCACAGTTCGGATTTGTTAAAGGAAGATCATGTCTATTAAATCTGGTGAACTTTTTTGAAATGGTCACCAGAGCATTGGATGAAGGTAAGACAGGGAACAGCTTACCTTGACCTGGCAAAGGCTTTTGATACAATGTCCCATTTAGGTATTATAGACAAGCTCATTAATATAGGTATAAACCCTTTTATTGCTCACTAGATAGCATATTGGCTCACTGATAGGACCAAGGAGGTCAAAATAGGTGAGGCCACCTCCACCAAGAGGCTGGTCATTAGCAGAGGCTCCCAGGGCTTGGTACTGGAACTGGTCCTTTTTGGCATCTATTTTGCTGAGAATGAAGCAAATGCTGAAGGTTTATGGCCAACTAATTTTGCAGATGGTTGCAAGCTGGGTGTTATCATCAACTCCCATGCAGATATTAACATTTTTCAAGAAGGTCTATCTCTGACTAACAAATGGTGCCAAATCCATGGTCTTAAACTCCGTGCTAAGAAATGCTTAATTGTACACTTTGGGAATTCAACCATCTCAGCTAATTACCGTGTTTATAATATGCCCTTAAGAGCTGACCAAGTGGTCAGGGATCTGGGTAAGCACAGACAGTAGCCTTACCTTCAACCACCATCTGGCCACAGTGGTGAGGAAATCCTTTTATGTTGTCCAACGTATAAGTAAGGGCATGGCCTCTAGGTCCAAAGAGGTCATTATCCTACTGTACTCCACCCTTATCAGACCAGTCATAGAATACAATGCTCCCTTTGGTATGTACCAGACCAGGCACATGCAACAACTAGACTAACCTTGGAGCTTCCTTACAAAAAAAAGAGAAGGCATGACAAACTTGCTTTATGCAGAGTGCCTTAAAGTCCTTCCCCTCTACTCAGTCTCCTATAGATTGCTGAGTTGTGATTCGTAAACCCCACACTTATGAATCTCCTACATATCCATATGTCAAAGAGTACAAGAAATACAAGGTTTAGGAACCTGAATGTTGTCTAGAGGCTTAAACAGAACATGCTGGAGTGACACCTGTCTCAGAGACTGCTCCTCCTATGGAGCAGGCTTCCCATCCAAGTGAAGCTGAGTTTGTCTATTACTCAGTTTAAGCACAACCTAGGTCAGTGGATGGGGAATAGGAAATTTACACTAGGCCTGGCACCCATGTCCCTTATGGACAGAGGTAGCTTATAAATGCCTGGCCCTGAATGTCCTATTTAGATACAGGTGTGACTTCCCTCCTGTGGGCCAGTAATCAGGGAGCCTCAAGCCTCACTACTGACACCAGTCGGGAACATTCACTTGGAACAAAGTTGGCTACACACAGTAATTTCAGATGCAGCTTTCTGCACCAGTCACAATTTCCCTTAAGAGCACATAGGGAGCACACACAGTCCTGTGACTGGGTTTTCCTGTCCAGACCCCAAATAGGACTTCACCTTTCTCTCTGCAGAAACCAGTGCTCTGTGCCCCTGTTCCAAATAGCTAACACACACACACACACTACTTAAAATTTGATTTTTGCACACACACACACACACACACACACACACACACACACACACACACACACACACACACACACACACACACACACACACACACACACACACACACACACACACACACACACACCTGGGAAAGGCTGGCACAGATTTACCAGCTATGCTCCCTCTGCCCAAACTATAAGATAGATTCACTGGTATCAGCCAACTACTTTAAGGCTCTTATCAGGGTACCCAATTACTCTTAGTAAAATTAATACTATTCAAATGGTAATGTTAGCCAAGCAAGAAGACTTTTCAGGAGCATGAAGCCCACGGTGCCACCAAATTAATGCAGTTCTATCAAAGGTTAAATTATTTTCTAAAATACCAGCCACAATGAAAGGTATAGATATATTTAATAATAAATAATAGAATAGAAAACAAGAAAATACTGAATATCTATTTACAATAAACATCAGAGTTTCAATTCACAGGGAATATAAAAAATAACACAGATGGAAAGATTCAGACAGATACAGAAATCAGTACTTTTAGCTAATCTCACTATTTTCCTAACTGAGGAATTGCAATTCCCTGGTTAATTACTAAAACAAGGCAAGATGAAGTGGGTGAGTGGTCTTTGTTGTCAGATTCCAAAAACAGAGTGCTGAATGTCACTATCACATCTCTCACTAACATCTAAAATAATTTCAGTGCTGGCTACAAAATGATATCACATCTGGTAACCTGACAGTGTGGTTTCCACACTACCCCCTGACTAGATGCTAAACCAGAATGTAACATGTGTCACAAGGCATGTGGAGGCTATAAAACAATTCCAATACTTTCAGAAACTACCCAGCCATTCTCTGGCACCCCAACATAGAAATTAGTTCACCAATAAGGACAATAAGAGCAGGAACCCAGACCAGACCAGACATTGCATCTCTGGCTGCATTCAAACCTGTGAGATAAAATCTTTATGGCCTAAACCAAGTCACTTAATTTCAAGATATTTTTCCTAATGTAAGCTGGGCTGAGCTTAACCCCCTCCGTTCCAGCATCCTCTGTTAATATACATACATTTTAACAGTTACCACAATATAGCCTGACATACATATATATTTATTTTCTTTCCAGCAGAACCAACTGTAGATACATTTTAATACAAGCAGCTTTACAAATAGATTTTTAACACAACCATATGTACAAATCAGTTTGATATACAAATGACATAAAATTCTTTGCATAACTCCAACTAGATATGCTGGCATATGTTACACATGCACTGCCTGACTCTATCTGGCATAGGGGGCAGTACCTCATATCATCACAACAGGACATCATTATTCTTTTGGGAAAACTTGGTTAGGCTCAGAAAGCACCCCCCCCCCAGGTTGTTAGCCTTGTATCAGTCTATGAATCTACGAATGTATGTATCTATATCTATATACAGATTTACTATCAAAATGTGGAATGACGCGTAACTGGGATGGTCGAATGTGTCTTGTCCAGTATCTGTAACTCTGTTCTGAAAATGTACAAATGGTCATTAGTAAATGGTAGTGTACATTCGCTAATATGCATTCAAGGTTTTGATAACAGATCACTCTACAGTGGGGATCAGGAAATTTACCTTTTTTCCTCACTGTAGTGCAATCTCGGAGTTGGAATATGTAATTTGCAAGGGGTGTGAGGGTGCAGGGGAAGCCCCCCTTGCAAAGCTGTAAATTTGTGCTGTAGATGTACAATTTGTATGGCAACTTCAGCACAACTTCCTGATGGTCTGGTATCACCTCCTGACATTCAAAATTTGTTCAAATGCAGAAGTTAAGGTGATGATTTTTGACATTCTGTACAAGTGGCATTGCCAAATTCGGAATATCAGTTCTATTAAGTGAATAGATTTTTTTCTTTTTTACTTTCAACTTTTTGATAGTAAATATATATATATATATATATATATATATATATATATATATATATATATATATATATATATATATATATATATATATATATATATTGAAAATAGCTGTAGTAAGCATTCAGATTAAGACTTAATTTGATTATAGGAAGACCAATTCAAGGACATTGATGAAGGATCATAGTTCAGGCTATATTATTTGTTTTGCTTGTTTTTCATTTATAGTAAATGGAAATATATAGATTAGATCATCTTAGATATTATTTAAGAGAGTCTGTATGCAAAAAGTATGTGTTTCTTGATCACGTGCATAAAGCACATCTAGATCCAGTGAACTGTATTTAGTGTTCACAAAGGGGAAAAAAACAGCAGTTGCCCAATAAATACTGATCAAAATAATATAGGACTAAACACTTAACAGTGCTAGTTTATGAAACAAGGACATCAAGAAAACAAAAATAGTTACAAATAATTGCTGGATAGATGTTTGTCCCAGAAAGTTCTACTTAGCTGTGCTAGTTTCTGTTATTACTACAGCTGAAAATGAAATGTACATTATGTTATTTTATATTATGTTTCTAATAACAATAAAATCCCATGATAGTTTATCACTGTGGGTTGGGTAAGGGTTTACTGATGTGTGACACTACCTTAGGGGAAGGTACACCCTATTGTTTTACTCCTTGTCATGCAGTGGCTATGCATATTCAAGACACTACTTGTAAAGCTCTTATAATAACAACTACAGAACATTCTAGAACAGGCCATACAATCCATTGTTCTCCAAACTCAGGCATGCCAATCTCCCTGTAATATTGTGCCGAATCGTTAATTCTAGCAACTCTGGGAGTTACACTATTAGGTTGTGGGGCATCACCTTCAGAGTATTAAGGCACTTTCTCTGAGTTTTATGAAATTTTATGTTTTGAATAGCTCTGTTCATTAACCAGAATAGCTTGAGTATGGTAGCTCAACTTTTGCCCAACTGTGCATTGTTATTGTACAGTTTTCCTGACTGATGGTTACATATTTCACTCTGCTAAAGTGCCAGTGCCCAGAAAGACTCATGGTCCATTTCTGAATGCATGAAATCATCCCATTGAGAGTGTTCACTGTATCATCAGATATTGTGTATTATAGTGCAGTTCAGTGCTTTGGGAGCCAACCTTTACTTGTCTGTGTCTGTATGGATTTTGCATATTTTCTACATAGGATTCTTCCATGTAAATACATTTAAATAATCATTACACTGGCTCCATTGCTCAAATACAGTGCAGTACTCATTGACACTAAATAGAGCAATCACATAACTGTGACTGCTCACATAAATTCAGGGTGTAGCTAGGCATACCCAGTGTGCTCAAATGAGTATTTTTTTTTTCTGAACATCTCTTGGAAACTTCAATACTTAAAAAGCACAGAATATTTAGCACTGAGAAAATAAATATTTACGTGTGAAAGAATACACCTCTTGTATATCTTTCTATGAGTATAAATGATAATGGTTGAAAATAAGTGCCCCTTTCCTATATGTTTGGGGGTAGCATGTTAAGGGTTGAGTACATTTTTAAATTATAGATGGGTGGTATAGGCAACAACACTGAGTACAAAATATAAATTTCTGGCTATACTCCTGATAAGCATTTTGTGAACACGTTCATTCACGACAATTCTTGTGTGCTTGTCTTCAGTGCCACACCACTTCTCAATGAATATGCTAACTCTGACACTTTTGTACCTCAAAATAAGATGAATTCTCTGAGATAACTGCAATGTCAGTCAATGTACAAATCTCTCAAACCAAAGGATAAAATGTCGTGCAAGCAAACCATTCCAAAATAACTGCAAGAAAAAAAAAAAAACTAAGCTAGAGTCCTCACTGTGTAATACTTTAAACCTACTGTATTGGAAGTCTATGGGATACATGTAGGCAAGCCGTTAAGCACATACTAGTGTTTCAGCTTTATGGCTTCTAAATGATACGACTTTTAAACCTTTAATGTTTTACTTGTACATTCATGCCAAGAAAGCCAAACAAAATAGCTATACATATGCCATGTTTCTTCTTTTTTTCTGAACTCATCAGTACAGTGGAATATTTGGCTATACTTTGAAAACATGGAACCTAAAACAAGCCTTATGTCTATAAGCATTAGTGTGCCTGCATTATATCCCAAAAAAAAACATCTAAACCAAAAAAAAATGTCCCCACATACAAGCAGTTCAGAAAAAAATACAAGAAAGACTCAGACAAGTAACAATCTACACTGTTTAAAACCTTAAGCCTCCTTATTGGTGGCCTGTGTGATCTATACAAATCAATCATTAAGACATAATAGTGTTTCAGCTACAGCTACACCCGACTAGCTGTACACATTCCATATTTCACTTTTGGCTTTATTGGCGTGACTGCAAAATAAAGACTTAAAAAGTAAAAGGTTGTGACCATTCAGAAGTCATGTAATTATAACACTAGGATGTCATTAATGACATGTTTCTGCTTACCGCATGGGCTTCAACTACATGATGAGTAGGACTTTATTCAGTAAAGACTCTAGTTTCCCTCGGTCCTTCTGGTAGTTTTTATAGTATACAAATCACTGTGATTTTAGATTGTTAATCACTATTGCATCCTTTTTCTGCTTGGCATACAATTCCATCAGCTACAAGTTTCCAGAGAGGGTCAGATTATTTAATGTTATGCAGACCAAACTGCTAATTAATTTTATTCTCCAAGGAATGGTTTATATGACAATATTTATTTTTTTCTGATATTCAGGTTTTTGTTTTGTCAAATCTAAAAGCAAAAAGTTATTGTTTGATTTTTTCTCTTTTATGCATGACTGGTTCTGGTGTGGAAAGACCTGTGCTGTGAGAAACGAGCTTTTCATCAAAATGGCAAGAAAAAAGCTTTCATTTCCATCCTGCTTAAACATTTTAAGTTTTATTTATAGTGAACTGTGTGGTGATACTGTTTCTGTACTTTTTTCATTTTTTCCATGTTTTAGCCCAAAAGTTATCTCTTTGCTTTTTTAGATTGTTCTGTGACCTTAGTCTTGCAGCTTCATTTGCAGTTGTGGGACAATTGTGTTTATATATTATATTGCACTTCTGTCTCCATAAGTAGAATTACTTGTAAAAGTTAACTGTTTGTACCTTGAAACTGTCTGGAGCTTAATCTTGGAGTTCTGTTTGTAGCTGAGGCAGAACTGTGAACTACGGCCAAATTTGAGAATTTATTACTGCATTTTTACATAAACAATGTTATTGGTAAATTTCTGTATAGTCTTGTGCCTTAGACTGTAGTAAAATTGCAATATTGAGGGTATAGTATATTTTGCTCAAGGACTGGTGCTTCTCTGCTTTTATATCTGTTTGTATTTAGGTTTTGCTGCTAGAGTCATATATTTTCTTATCATTTACCTTTTAAAAGTTACATTCCAATGCCTGTCTGTTCCCCTGTTCTTTAAGTCTTCCCAACCCCCCCACAAGTATGTGTGTGTGTGTGTGTATATATATATATATATATATATATATATATATATATATATATATATATATATATATATATATATATATATATATATATATATATATATACACATTTATAAACACATACATTATCTAGAGGCACAACCCTTGCATGCAGACACTCATAATAGCAAATTGGTTTCCAGAAATACCTACTTTACACTCACCACACATAGTATGCACCCCACACATAGACTTACTTAAGCTGGTACTTAAATGCAATCTTCCCAAACCCCAAAAGACCTTCCAGACATCCAACCTGTAAAAATTATCTTCAGCAAACCCAAAAGTACTAAACAGAAACAGCACCAAACACTGTGCATGCAGCCACACCATGTGGATCCTCAACAACCAAGCCCATACACTTCCCAGCACTCTAGTCATAAGAGCCTGCATTGTATGACATACTGATATGCCACACTGACCAGGTTGAATAAAAAGAAAATAACATTCAGTTGCCTGTAAGAGGGACAGGAATAGCACATGCACTCAAGACATTGTACCATAGGTACTTGTATGATTCAGTCACAGTTCATGTAAGTGTAAATAATCTGAGACATACCTCTCTAGACTATTTGAAGAGAGAGACTATTGAGGTATTGGACTATGTGTCCCAGACTGGTATGTGCCTAGCATTAAGCAGCATTCTACCTTCAGCAAGGATGATGCCACAATACAAAAAAAAAGACAATTGACTTTAATAATTGGCTTAGTTATGGAGTCATCCTAGGGAAGATACTATATTTCTCAGTGTGGGAGGATATGGTTAACAAACCACATTACTTTTGCCAAGAATGATCAGCACTTGTCCTCGCTAGGCATTCAAATATTGGCTAAAATCTTGTCCTCAACTATAGAGCCTTTTTAGACAATGCCAAATTGACCAACCTTCCACCATAACAAAATGTACCCAAGGGGAATTTAAAGTTGTTACTAATCAATGCCAGAAGTCTAAACAAGAAATTCCACTCTTTCTAGGCTCTCCTCACCATAGAGAATGTGGACATGTGTGCAGTTACCGAGACATGGTTTAAAACTGTGGAGAGTACCCAAGCAGTGTAAGACTTCATTGCCTTACACTAATTTAGCCCAGCAACTGCACAGACAGGGACTAAAGGTGGAGGTGTCTCAATCTACATCAATATAAAGCATACTTCTAGTTTAGTTAAATGGATGGAGCAGTAGAGTTCTTCCACATCCAGATTATCATAGAAAAAGTGGTATAATATGTTCTAGCAAACTATAGTTGATTATCTATGTCCCATGAAGCACATATCTCATACTTAGACCTATTGGAGACACACAGATTCCTAAACTGTAAATACAAACATCCCTGACCAGTTAGTGCATATGCCTTCTAGTGGTACAGACATATTGGACTTGTTACTCACAGATATGGGAGAATACTGCACTCCCACCAAGTGCTCTTTCCTCTCTGGTAAGGCCAAACCACAAAGCAATATCCTTTGAAATAAGAATAAATTTTGTAACCCCAGCAAATCCTATAAAACTACTTCAAGGCAAATTAACTTTTATTAAGTGATAACCTGTCAAAATTTCAAGTCCTTCCAAACCCAGATAACACTTAAGCATATGCAAAATTATTCTTAGAAGCTCTGTATAACCATAGAGGCTACTGTGCCTACTAGAAGCAAGTCCACAACTAATTCAATAAACAAAGTACCCTGGTGGAATCTTAAATTAAACAGGTTGTACAACAAAAGAAAAAAAGTAATTTGTATAAGACAAAAAAAATGATACAAACTGTCATCAAACTGAATAGACAACTAACAGAACTAATTAAGTCAGACAAAGCAAATTTTGAGGTTAAGCTAGTGCCCCAGTCCTAGGACAACCATAAGGCCTTCTTTAGCTATGTCTGAAACCTAAGGCAGCACATAACAGTGTGCCATTCTGCTGGCAAATTGAGCCATATTCACAGAACCAGGAAATATAGCAAATCTTCTGGCAGACAAATTCATCTGCAACATTACCCTCCTTTTGCCCCCACACCAGGAAATACCATCTAACATAATGCCGCTAGCTATTAGTAGGGAGTAGGCTTTGGATTGGCTGTCTAATGCCAAAAATACAACTCTGATGGGTTTCAATAGTATCCCAGAATACCTTCTAAATAGCATGAAATTTGACCTATCAGGGCCACTGGTGTCAGTGTTCACCTGTAGCTTTTGCACAGGCTTCTTGCTATGTAAATGGAAGACTAAAATCCTCATCCATTTGCACAAGATCAGACTATCAATGGATCCCAGGAAACACAGACCCATTAGTTTGACTAATATTATATACAAAGCCATGGACAAAAATTATCATGGAAATGATCACCAATGACGCAAGAAACTTTAAAACCCTGGACCCAATTCAGTCTGGTTTTGTCAAAGGCAGGTCTTGTTTACTGAACCTACTGGACTTGTTTGAGAAGGTCACCAAGGCAATAGATGAGGGCAAAACATTGCAAACTGCCTACCTTAACCTAGCTAAAGCATTTGATACAATATCCAGCTTGGGTATTGTAAACAAACTCAGTGAGTTAGGTATAAACCTCTGTGTAACTCTGGATAGCCAACTGGCTCACAGACATAACCCAGAAAGTAAGGACAGGAGAGGCCACCTCCACAAAGAGGTCACTCACCAGTGAAGTCTTCCAGATTTCTGTTCTGGAATTTCTCCTGTTTGGCATCTGTTTTTCGGAAATCAAGGCCAATGTCAAGGGATTCTGGCTCAACAACTTGCAGCTATTTGCAAGCTAGGAGCAATCATAGCCCCCACCAAAAAAAATTACTAACATCTCTAATGTAGGTCTAACACAAGCAAATTACTGGTGTTTAAAACTTCGTGCCAAAAAAGACATAATAGTACTTTTTTGGATGTTAGCCACCCAGGGACTCTACCTCATTGATAAAACACCCCTAAAAGTAACTACAGTAGTATAGTGCATACATAGCCCACAATGAAACCTAATTGCATACACCCCACTCCCTTAGACTTAATGAGGAGAATTAGGATAAAAATAATAAGATGTATTTTGTGTCAGGATATGGGGAGTTTAGTAAAATTTTGGAGAATCTAATACATAATCATTTGGATATACTGAGGGAAAGTGATGCATTTTGTAATTTAAACCTACAGCTTATTTTTTCCTATAAAAGGGAAAATGTATTACAGACATGCTTGTTCTCAGTTATTTTTCTAAGGAAAAAATAACAGGTTTAAGAGATTCACTACCACAAAGAAAGGTCCTTGTAGTAATTGTAATATCTGCAAGTATATAATAAATAGGTTGAAATATATTAATGGCAAGCTCTGAGATTCAATAAACTCTGTGTAGTCTTTGCGCAAACCTACATGGAGTTTATGTGTTTGCTTGGTAAGGATTGGAGATTAATAAATATTCATGCCACAGCTCACCTTTCACCTTCAAATGTAAACAAGCAAGGTATTGTGGCTGCCAAGAAAACGTGTATAGCAACATGGATAGCAAACTTAGTTATGGCATGGCAAACAGGGTTAGAGGGATTGTGTGGAATGCCACATGGATCACCAGGGTTTTTCATATATTAATGTATTATGCTGCATGTACAAGACAGGGCAGTGTATGTGTACACTCTAGCAGACTGGGTTAGTATGATTGCACAGAATGCCACATGGACCACCAGGGTTTTCATATATTAATGTATTATGCTGCAGGGACAGGACAGGACAATGCATGTGTACACTACAGCATACTGGGCTAGTGTGATTGTGCAGAATCCAACACAGACCACTATTAATGCAGGAGCAGACACAGGGCGGGACAGTGTATATAGTGCTGAGTATTGTGGAATCCCATTCCAAACAGTCTGTACTAGTTGTGTCAATGATCTGTAAGGGTACATGGACTACCCTTTAAAAGAAACTGTCATGGGAAGTGTGTTTATTGAACAAGGACACATAGATGATGTTTAGGGATGAACACCAGGAATGAGGACAGGTGAAATGTTGTAATGTACTGCACATGAGGAAAAGTAAAAGGAACTCAGATGCAGCAGGAACACTAATCACATCTCCACATGGCACAGTACGGGCTGCACAGTGACAAAGGTATATGATGCGACTGTCACACAAGGTGACATAATAGTGGAGGATCTGTGTGATATAAGCATCCAGACATGAGCAATGGAGAGGACATGTATCATGGATGTTAAACACAGTTGGCGTTGGGTGCATATTTTGAAGCTGTGCAAACTGATTTGCCTCAGTATGCCTTTATTGTCAGCAGAGGATTCCAACAAGTAGGACACAGATACAGGCTCATGGTCATCAATAAAACCATCACACACAATCATGGATGATAACAGAATAATACCACCATGTCTCTGACACAACATATGTGTTTCTAAGTGAGCATAGAAGGTACTGCACCAACACACTTGTACAATTATTATAACATGTCAGCAATTTATGCATGTAATCAAGCACACTCTCCTAACACTAACATATGCAGAAGATGTGAAGAGACACACCTGACATTATGATCACACAGGCTAGTTGACTGGTGTGCATGGCAGTTTTATTATATATATATATATATATATATATATATATATATATATATATATATGACACCATATGACACCATCTGCACTATCACAAATGTAAACCATGCCATCAGTGTCGTTAAACAGCTATGTATGTCATGAGTGCAACACTGAAACAGATATCACACATGCATGTTGTATTATACCTTGATGGGGGTTCCATGCCATCAGACTGTAATGTGTATGCAACAAAACTAATGCCTAGGTATGCATCAATAAATGTAGGACAGCTCACAGTGACAAAGGTGGTAAACTTCAGTTGGACATCATTGGAAGATGTGTATGGCTGGACATGAGGAAGGGTGCATTTTACTCAGCTATTGGTGTGGTGAAGGCTGTGAACTATGAAGGTATTATGGCCTGTAATGTGGATGTCCTGCACATACTCAGTAGTTGTGTTACATACAAGGAAGTACTCCCCACTGTGGACACTTGCTGTTGGACATTCCACATACCATATATCATGGGACACAGGCTACATAACAGCTGGTCTGCTGATAGGATGTAACATCTGCATGATCCTTGGTTTGTGCATTTGTTTGCATAACGAAACAACTCCCCACTTTTATTTCATCTCATGTGTTGTCATGGCTGTGGCAGCAGTCTTTGATGTGTGTTGATACTGTCTGTAGTATACCACTTTCACAGTTGAAGCCAATGATTATCCACAATCTGTAGTCCTCAAGACAGCTATTGGGACACAGGATTTGTATGTCATTCTTGACTTCTGTGATTTCAATCATGGACAGGAAGAGGCCTGGCAGACAGCCCTGATGTAAACACTTGATCACTGGACATGGGATATAGGTCACTTCATACATTTCTACATATGTAGATGTCATGTATGTGATCTACTGTTCTACCCACTTGGTGATATAG
Organism: Protopterus annectens; assembly: GCF_019279795.1. Taxonomy (NCBI): domain Eukaryota; kingdom Metazoa; phylum Chordata; order Ceratodontiformes; family Protopteridae; genus Protopterus; species Protopterus annectens. The sequence goes on along the minus strand of NC_056725.1, from coordinate 1,007,660,436 downwards.
GTGTTGATGACCAAATCTGTCATTCTAGAGTGAATACCTCAGTGTGGACTCATGTTAACTGCCTTGGCCTTTTCAAGTTCCAAAGGATGATGATCTTTAGGGACAGCTGACAGATGAAACAGACACAGATTTAGCATCAAAGCTTCACGCATGTCTGTTGCACACAGCTGGGATATTACTAGTGTCCATTTAGAGAAGGTCCATGATGACATGTTGGTCTACCTCACAGATCAGGAGAGTCAAGATATGTCTATATGTGCATGCATCAGGTGCTGTCCCCAGCCCACTCAGATGGATGCATGTCAGTATACACCCTTCTACAGGAACATAGTCCATCTGGAGGGTGTGTTTAAGTGCATATCACACCATGTCAAGTAGGTGTATGTTCTCAGGCACATTATAGGTGATCTGTGATGTTGTCACAGCCCATTGTTTCTGTGTGATAGGCCTGCATGAAGGTAACACAGTGCATACTGCCTATCTTGATATATCCTAGGGTTTGGACACAATCCCCATACTCAGGTATCATTGACAAACTCTACTAGCTGGGGATTAACACATCACAAGATGGTGAACCAATGTCCTCACTGACAGACCACATACTGTGAAAGTTGGTGAATCAACTTCTACCATTGCAGCTGTCACCACTGGTGTACTCCAAGGATCTGTGCTGGGCTGTATACTGTTTGGAATCTATTTCTCAACAGTCGAGGCTACAAAATATGACCTGTAGCTTACCAAGTTTGCTGATTCATGCATATTGGTTGCAATCATTGAGTCCACCAATGATGTGACTATAGTACAAGAGGGGCTAACACACACACAAATGATTGGTGCCAAAGCCACACAGTCTACTAATAAATACAGAATATGTCAGGATGTGTGCCTTATGCAAAGTGGAATTTCCTGGTAAATACGCCATTGGCGACAATCCTCCCTATGCTGTAACCAGTGGTGCAAGATTTAGGAACACATGTAGATAGCAATCTGAACTTCAACCAAGTATCCATAGTGGTATGGAAAGGTTATGTCGGCTACCTCAGAGGTCAGGCCATTGTCTGCAGATCTGAGGAAGAAATCGCAACACTGTACTCAAACCTCATCTGAACACTAATACAGTATAATGCATCCTTTTGCATGTACCTTACCAAACACCTGCAGCAGCTGGACAGACCATGGGGGTTTCACACCAAGAAAATTCAGGTTCTACAATCCATGCCATGACTTACATGGATATAGTAAAGGCTCTGTTCCTGAAATCTGTATTAGAAAGGATGAGGCAACTTGTGCCTGGACTACAGGACATCTCTGATCCTGCCCTGATGTGTGTACTGCACATCCACAAATCAACAGAGTCTGTTGAGAGGAAGATGGTAAAATAAATGCCCCACATGCTAGTGAAAAATGCTGTCTCTACTGTCAAGCAAGTGCACAAACACACACACACAGTTAACTGCAGCTAGAAGAGAACCCATACCTATCTGAGGTACATAGACTACAGAACACAGTATTTTACTCTAGTGCCACACCACAAGTCTGACTTGGAATATCTGAGACAACACATAATAGCTGAAAAAATCAGTAGTGTCTATTGAGAAGAATATAACAGTGTCCCACATGCTGGTGTAAAATGCTATCTGTAATGTCAGGTAACAGCTCTCTCTCTCTCTCACACACACACACACACACACACACACACACACACACACACACACACACACACACACAAACACACACACACACAATTATCTGAAATTCGAACAGAACCCCTACCTATTTAAGTACACAGACTACACAACTCAGTACTTTAGACAAGTATCACAGCACAGCTCTGACTTTTACATGGCTGCAGGTCAACATATAGTGGATGACATCAGCAGTGCACATTGGAGAGAAGAAGTTGGGAGGTCTGCATGAAATGGATGTGTAGGTATGTGCAAGCATCAATGTGCTGTCAATCCATGGGACTGGAGCACACACTTCTGCTCTTTTGGTAGACACAGACACACACACCCAGTTGACAGCAGAGAGAACAGAACCCCTACCCATCTAAGTACACAGACTATAGAACACATTATGTTACACAAGCACCATGGAACAAGTCTGACTTTCAAAAGACAGCAGGTGAACTTATAGTTGATGACATCAGCAAGCCAGGTGGGAAACAAAATGTTGGGGCAGCTGTGTAGGCTTACAGTTTCAAATGTACATAGGAGGCTACTATGCTAATGGCCCTATGGTGTTTAGAAGTCTAGCTGTGTAAAAACACAATACCCTTATTAAGCATACTTGGGTGGTCATTGCTAGCAGAGCGATTTTGTGAGCAGCACCAACTGGACCTATCCATGTGGGACATAAATGCCATGTTAGAGGTGAGTTTACAATCACCCTGTGACAAAGTGAGATACTGCCAGCAAAGCTATCTGGAATTTTGTAAATAATTATATGTAATTTGTTAATATCAACATGATGTATATAAGATGCTTGTGTTATAAATGTATTAGAACTGTATGTCATGTGTATATCAAACTGCTTGAAGGTATTTGCAAAGTGCTGTTTGAAATGTAACCACAGTGTACCCTACTGGAAGAAAACAGAAATGTACATACAGTATTGTAACTGTTTATGTATATATTTTAACAGTGGAAACTGTAATACAGGAGGTTAACTTCAGAAAATAGCTGAAATTAAATTACTTTATGGCAACTAGAGACAGACTGTCTACATTAGGGAACTTTCTGCATAGTTTTAGAATTGTGTTATTGGTTTATGACTTCCAGCATCTGCCAAAGGTCTGAGGAAAAGCTTGTGTCTATGTATTTTTACAGGTAGATGCTAAATGCTACAAGCTGCCATCAGTGGTTGTTTTGGGGTTGGAGACTAGAAGTCGGATGAAAAGAAATGATGTAATTCTGCAAGTTAACCCAGCAGTAATATTCCAGATATTAATTTCAGAGATCTCTGAGAGAGAGAGACACAGCATTCTATATGCTGTTTTGGACCTGACAACTACAAGATCCATTCACCACCTCTGCCTTGCTGTTAAGAATGTTAACTAGGGTATAGTAATTCTCTTATATTCAGTCAGTAGTATAATGAAGCATAGTTAAGATTTTTTTCTTTATTTGTTTGGGGCTGTCCTGCAATGTTTTAAATATTTCATGTGGTTTAGAACTCTGATGTCACTGTGAGTATTTTCTTGTTATTTTATTATTTATTATTAAATATATTTAAACATTTCATTGTGGCTGATCTGTGTAGAGCTATTTAAGTTCTGAGAGTACTTGCATATTTATTTGGTGACACTATGTAGGCCACTTCTAATACCCTTGCTCTTGGTCAAACTACCATTTGTATTAATAGTAACATTGCACAAAAAGATTGGACACCCTTTGTTAAGGGCCTTAAAGTAGCTGATGAGGAGTTGGCTGGTGGCAGTGATAACTACCTTATAGTATGGGCAAAAGGAGGCATAGCTAGTAAACCTGTTCCAGCCTTTGCCAAGTATGTATGTGTGTATAAAGAAAAACCTCAGAGTGTGTCTGTCAGCTACTTGGGCATGGACATGAAGCACAGGTTGGACAGAGAGGGTGCTGGAGATCTTTGCTTAGCCATTCAGCTGAGATCTCAACTCTGTAGCTGTACCAGTGGGAATCTTACTGGGGATCTGGAGAAAGAAGGAGAAACCAGCCCCGGACTGACTGTGATCTCTGTGACTTAAGGGAAATTGAACTTGATGCAGAGAGCTGCCTCTGAAAGTACTGTGTATTTGTCATCCTCCCAGTGTACATCTCCCACTGGTGCCAGTGGTGAGGATTGAGGCTTCTTGATTACTGGTTCAGTGGTGGGGTGTCACACACCCAACCAGTAGTCAAGGTTGTGCTAGAACAGGGTCTTTGAGGAGCACTGATTCACACTCAGCGGAAGCCTATTACAAAGCAGTGTGAGTCATTGGGCGTTATATCTGTCTCCCCAGCATATTCTGCTTATGTCACAGGCTCAGTTGAGAACCCTGAGCCAAGTTATTCTTGTCCCATTTGATTTTCAGATGTGCAGTATTTCCAGTACGCAGGGTCTGAGACTATTCTTTAGGACAGGTATACATTACCTCTAAGCAGCCTGTATGATCCTCATTTCAGTCTTTCCATCTATGTTATGTTTGGAGGCCCTGGAGTCTCCCAGGCACAACACTTTATTTTCTCCAATTGCTACACATGTTGGGTGTGGTACAGACAGACAGGAGCATCTTACTCAATTAGTGGTCTGATAAGGGGAGAGTACAGCAGAGGTATGACCACCCTGGTCTTGGATGTGATGTCAAGATGTATGATGTACGCAATGCAGAATGTATGTGTCATCACTACAGTCACATAGTGATGAAAGTGTAGATTGCTATCAGCATGTGTTCCTAAGTCACACAACACTGTCTTTGATCTTAGAGGGTACAATGTATATCATAATTGGCAGGGTACTTCATTGTCAAAGAGTTCAATGAGCCATTGTATGCATTAAGGTTCAGTCTATGAGTTTGGCGCCAATCATTTGTATGTGGCAACTCCTTCCATAATATGTTACCATCATTGGGGGACTCTATTTGTGCAAACTTGGTAAACTACAGACCATCTACTATTGCCTGCACTTCACGGAAGTAATTTGCAAGCAGTTGAGGGCTCAGAAAGGATCCTTGTGGTATTCTAATGGTAACTGGCTACTGGTGGAGGTGCAGTCCCCAACTTTGAGAGTGTGTGTTATGCTAGTGAGCCAGTTGCCTATCCCTGTACTACTGTATGGCTTCATTCCCACATGGGAGATCATCACTAACACATGAAAAGGGGATAGTGTCAAAGGCCTTAGATAAATCAACATACTTGGTATGTCTTGTTATCCCTCATCCAGGTCTGTGGGGTCATTATCCAAGAAGTCCACAAGGTTCAGTAAGCAAGATCTACCCTTGACAAAAACAAAATGGGTAGGGTCAAGTGTTTTGAATGTCACCTATGTCCCTGTGGATATGGTCCATGCTGATTCCTTCCATAGTCTTGCAGATAAGTGTTTTTTAGGCATTTGGGTCAATAGTTTTAGTTCTGCATGTTACCAGATTGATGTGCATTGTATAGCATGCAACATTTGATGTTACATTTTGTACTGTGGTTGATATATGTGTGGAAAAGTACTGAGACATCAGGGTTGCAGTGCTTGTAGGGTGGCAAAAAATGGATGTATTGTAAATATGTGACATATTATTAGATAGAGCCATCAGTTTGTAATGTTTACACATGTAATTTCAAGTCATACACAGGAAATGGACAGTAAGCAGTAATACATCATAATATAAACATTTCCATAGCATGACGAGCAGCAGGTTTGCACCATGGTTAGCAATGTGCCTATGCATGTGAGGTACCGTGTTTGCATGTAGGTAAGCAGTGCACAAACATGAGCTGCATTGCTAAAGTCTGACAGCTAGTACTGAGTCTATGAAATACACCTGCTGCTTAGCTGACTCTGTAGTAGCACGTGTTGATGCATTGATGCTTTCCTTTTTGGATCAGATAGTACTAGGTTTGAATACAGTTGTTTGTAATACTTTTAACTACTTTTGCATTACTGTTGTTACACATTGGTGCACAATGTGCACTGTCACGCAATAATGAACTAAAGAAAATAAATGGAGAAGATAGGACAGTGGTGAAATGGGGAGCAAGCAGGGTGAAGAACAAAGATAGCAGGGTAGGAATGTGTATGAAAGAGGTAGGAAAGAACCATAGCTATACATTTATTTAACAGTGGAAAGTGAACATATCTGCAAAATATTAACTAATTTGGACTGTCACCTCTAGAGAAAGGGGTGGCCACAACACAGTCATGTTGTATAGCCAATTGGACCAATCAAGTGCATCAAAAAGACATGTGTGTGAAATGGAAAGCTATGTATGGCACCATTTTTGTTTTGTGGGACAGGTGTCCTTTTTTGAGAGAGGAATATTGGGGATGAGCTATAGGAATGTGTGAGTGAGAAGTTGGGTAGGTGAGGAAGTAATTGCAGACAGACAAGACAAACAAGACAACAGACAGGGATGGTGATGCACACAAATGTTTGGGGGACACCATGACTGGGGTGAGGCTGGGGACATCCTGAACCCATGGTCATCAAGTGAGGTAACAGTGAGAATTGATTTCTCACCCACTGGACTGTCATTACTGTCACCTCACTCTGCAGCTGGCTGGATTTCCTGATGTCTGCATCTCCTACTCCTTCTGGCATTATATAAAATGAGGAAGAGCAGCCTCTCCAGCTGACATAGGCATGCACCAATAGTGTAGTGCACAACCCTATACACCATCCCTGGCAATTCAGCACAGGTGATAAAATCACCACCTCTGCCACTGTTCCTGGTGGGTACTACTGGACCAGCCTCTGCGACAGGACTTATGCAGTGCAGTGGTAGCAGCGATGGTGCTGCCAAGTTGGTTCCCAAATGTGACTGACAATGATGCTGAAGCCAGTGGAGGGGGGGGGCAGGTGAATCCTGTGTAGCAGTCCTACCCCACTGTGCTGGTGAGTATTTAGTAATGTGGTACACATGGATGACATGGACACATTTGGACATCACATAATAAAAAAATAATATTAAAAATAAAATAAAAATAATTGAAGATAAAGATTGGAGCGAGAGAAAAAAAGAGATACATTTACCACCTTCATATGTGACATACAATGCATTGCTACAATTAACTGACTCTATTATCTTAACTTTTACTTTTAAGACTACCACTACTAACAGATGCACTCTATACTATATATTGCAGCAAGCACTCTTTGACATGTGCATATATTGCACATATGTGTGTTTCAGTTATACAGATTACACTTTGCAGCAGGGCATTTGTGCCACTGGTATACAGGTTTTAATTTAATTTAAATATAAATTGCAGAAGTAACTGTATTGTATAGTCGGGAAGTGTGGTATTTGAACCCACAATGTCTGACTAAAGTGCAATATTGGACCCTTGATTTGTGTATAGACTAATGCATGTATACTTGTTTTTACAGTTGTGATATGCATGGTCAATTTGATACAACTCTAAAAAATACCAAAAAGCTATCTTTACCTTTTAATGCTAGAATAGCACTACTATTCTGTGGCATACATACCACATGCTTCCCTCATCCTCATCAATCTAGCCCCATGGGTTAAACATTTACCTCACAATCAATCATGTGCAGCTTTGGAAAAAACATAACAGAACAGAATAACATTATGAAAACTAGTCTTGCCTGCATTCAACATTTAAGTCTTACAAGTACTGGATGTAGTTGATACTTACACAAATGTGGGATGTCCACAGTCCTAAATTCCAAGATCCAATGGCCAAAGGTTTCCCTCTTTTCCTCTTCCAGAGATCAGTATAGTGATGCCTACATTGTACACCATTGCACAGGATACCAGTGGCACTAGTTACAACCTGGGCTTAATTATACTGAGCTTCTGACTTATACTGGGAGCTAGAATAGTCCCCCTGCAGAAGCCTGAAACTGTGGTTCTTAACTAGGAGTCCAATAAAAATCTTCACCTCCTGGACACCCATCTCTGTGTCCTAAATGTGACACCTTCTCCACAAATGCCTGCCATGTCTACCATGGATCTAGAGCAATAGAGAATGACACTTTCCCACCAATTCCAGTCAACGTATTTACTGGGAGTGCGTACACTGCTTGAAACTGTTGCTCTCCTCTTACCAGCATGCACCTCTGAGCACTGCATTTGCCTGATGGTAAGGGAGGGCAACAGTGGCAAAAGTGAGACATTACATAATTGCAGTTGCAATTTCAAGATTATTGGATGTATAGGCAGTTCTGTATATGTTTTAGGCAGACGTGAAAGTCATCCCAGTTCAGATAGCAGAAATATACCTACAGGAATATAGTTCATAGTATACCCACAGTCATACATGTGATAATAAATATAATAAAACACAGATATATAAACATAAATAACTGATAAAATAGTGCTGTCTCAGCCCTTGTATATATAATTAATATCAGCTCCATTATGTCAACTGTTATAAGATTGAATATAATGGGAAGTGGAACAACAGTAAAGTGCAAGGCATATCCTGTATTTGAACCCAGGACCCTGTGTATGACAGTCTTACACTTACACCTGTTGCCACAAGAATGTTCAGAAATCACTTATCTATGTTGCAGTTCATTGCTATAAACTGCAATGTCACAACAGTAAAGCAAAGGTTGCATACCCTGTACTAGAACCCAGGACCAGACATATTCCAGCCCTACACTTACTCCTGCTGCCATAGGACTAGTTACATAGCATTCCCTATTTTACTTATCATTCTTAAGGTCTGGCTGTTAAACACCAAGCAATGTCACTTAGCAGGTTTGAGTGATGCCCAATATACATAAATAACTGACATAATAATACTGTCTTAGTCCTCATATATAGGTATATAATTAATATTAGCTCCACTATGTCAGCTGTTATAAAAGAAACTGACTATAATGGTAAGTGGGACAACAATAAAAGTGTATGGAATATCCTGTATTTGAAACTAGAACCATGTGTATGGCAGTCTTACACTTACACCTGTTGCCACAAGAATGTTGAGAAATCACTTGTCTATGTTGAAATTCATTGCTATAAACTGCAATGCCGCAACAGTAAAACAAAGTTTGCATACCCTGTACTTGATTCCAGATCCATCCATATTCCAGCCCTATACTTACACCTGCTGCCATATGACTAGTTACATGACATTCCCTGTTTTACTTATCATTCTTAAAGTCTCGCTGTTAACCACCATGCAAAATCAATTAACAGATTTGCCCGATGCCTAATAGTATTAATTGAATGTATCCGGTTTCTGTTTTTGACTATCTGGGTCCTATCTTGCAAGTTGTCCAGTTTGTGCACTGCCGCATTTCATGCAAATGAGATAAGCACAGCCAAACCTGACATTCATTTTTTCTCCAGTTCCTGTGTTTGAGCTAAGCAGCAAATCATGCAAACAGTGCCCCCCAAAAAAAAAAAAAAAAGGAAGAAAGGGAGAAATAGTTGAAACGAGGAAAAGAAGTCTATGACATTGCACACTAGAAAATATTAGTGCACATAAGATACTATCCATAGCTCTGGATTAGAACTCTCACTACAATGCACCTTCAGAACACAGGATGGGCGCCTTATCCCTCTTTTCCACACAAACAGCTTTACAGTAAAGAACATAACTCAATATGCACACAACCAACTGCAGCAGCATCTACACTGATATCAAACCATACAGGTGTTATTTGTACATGTATTAGTTTGGATGTAGTGCATCTAGTGATCATACAATCTGTCATGATTATTGCTTGCAAATATACAGCTCTATCTTACATTACTGTGTTTTTTGCCTTTCTTCATTATCTGAGCAGCAATCTGAGACATGTGGTGTGTAAGCCATTCTTTATCATTAGTTTTAAATGTGTGAGGATAATAAGTGGAAATAATATCACATGCAGCTGCCAACAAATGAAGGGCAGGTTGGATGTTAAGGAACACAATCTGCGACTTGTGAGCTGCTTACTTACATTTCCAACCTTAAATCGAACACTGTGTAGATCTAACCTGACATATCCAGTAGAAGTAAGGCAGCGTGCAATGCTGCTGTGTTTTCCATCTCCCAACCACTAATCATTCACAGTTGCAATCCATTAAAAACAAACCCTGAGGGAGTGCCTGCACTATGTTTGCATCTCCTACAGGGATCTATTTTTTTGGGATTCAGCAGTTCTAATAATTTCACACCTCATTTGCATCTTCAACATGCTAACAGACCTGAATCTACACCATACAAAAAGGCAACCATGTATCTAGGCAAACTGATGGTGAGGACAATTATATCTTTGGAAAATTGCAAAAAATGCTTTTTCTTCAGGATATATCTGTACAGAGGAGTATTGAGCTTCAGAAGTTATGCTTTTATTTTGTCACCTACATACTGCATATGCTGGAATGCATTTAAGAAAATTTTGAAACAAAGGCTTTTACACTTTTATCTGTATGCATTAGAAGTGTAGTGATGGCACTGGCATGTTTGTCAAGTCATTTCAAAAGTATACAGGATTGCCAATACATGAAAATGGAATACCGTGTGATAAATATGTACAAATGTTTCAGGGATGGGTCCTTTGATAGCACTTTTAACATTAAAGATGGCTTGTTAGCTGAGTTACTGATATGGCACAAACAAGGATGGACTGTTCATTTTGTGGGAGCAAAGGTGAGTTACTGTTATAACACAAACAAGGATGGACAGCTGTTTTGGGAGAGAAAAGCTGAGTTACTTTTATGGCACAAGCAAGGATATGTTGCTCATGTTACTCTCCTTGTTTTGCAGCCTGCCTGCTGTTAGCATTTCACATCTCTACACTATTTTATGTTTCTCCAGTGGGTAGTACTGACTGGCCATCTTTTCTGTTTTATCTGGAAACAAATTCTGTTGTTATGTGACACTTATGTGTATTATCCTTCTGTTTGCCTTTTAGGAAAACTAAGAGTATGTCACCCAGGCATGTCAATCCACAGACACCCCACCATTCACCAATGCCAAGAATCTTGTGTTTGTGGATGGCTTTAGGTAACATGGTGCTTTTCTGCTGGAAATGGGATGTGGAGATTTGGCATGTAAGATATGAATATGGGATCAGATATTAGATGATGTCAATGCTGAGGGTGGCCACAACAGGGCATACCAGCAGTTACACCACAGGGTCATTGACATCACCACATCTGCATGGAGGAGAGCAGTTACAGTGGGCCATGACCAGATGGTTACTGGAGGAAGGCCTGCTTGGCAACCACCACTAACCCCCAGTGAAGACTTCCTGGCAAATATCAGAGATCCAGACTGCTCCCAGAGGAGTGCAGTACAGCATGTCCTGTATGTCAGAGCAACAGTTTCCAAGACAGCAAGCATATCCCAAGAAGAGTTTCCAGGTATGCTTTGGTATCTGAACAGCTGAATACTGTTGTATAGTTAAACAACTGAAATCAATAAGTTAATTATGTGTCACATATCTTTTTTTTGGGGGAGGGTTGAAGATTTTTACAGTTATAAGCTTAGAGTTGTCAGCCACATTCTTGATGAAATTATATTTAATAGAAATATAAAAAGGTAAATATTTTACCCCCCTGTTTTAGTGTTAATTGTGATGATGTTGTCCTTACCTCTTGCTTAACTTCTTCCAGGAATGTCTGGACTACAGATAAGTATCTGATCTGCAGATGGTAAGGCAAACATTTTTATGTTATCACTGCTGAGCAATTTAAAGAAATATTGTAGTTCGTGATGTTCATCTCAGGCCTGCCGTGTGTTTTGTTGTACTGTCTGTAATAGTGGCAGCACTGTTACTTTGTTAGCATATATTGCACTACAGTAGTGCATGTATTAATTTATTCCTTTGTTTCTTGGTTTTTATCACAAGTGATCATGACAGTGGTAGTGTGGGCCCTGTGCCATCTGATCTCAGTGTATCAGCAGACTCTGATAATGATGGTGGACAAACTGAGGCACAGTTATTTATTCATTTATTTATTTATTTATTCCAGTCAGTGACCGGAGAGGTCCACTGGGCTCAAGAGCCCGTTTTCAGTGGAGGCCCGGGGAGAAAAGCTCCACAGTACAATGTTACATCACATAATGAAAATACAAGTAAAAATACATAAACTTAGTTGTGGGGTCCAGAGGTTGAATCTGACATGGATGTTGCCATGCAGCTATATCCCGCAATCCTACTGGACACAGCCAGTAGGCCTATGCCTACCCGGTCATGTGAGCCCACAGATATTGGACAGGTGGAGGGTGAGGACATTGATCAGGGAAGTATGTCTACTATAGGTTCAGTGCTTGTTGAATCTGACCATAGCCAAAGTGTGGGTGAGGTGCCACACAGAAGTATTGATAGGGTGCTGCTGTCCCTCCTCTACCTGTTGTAGATGACTCTTCCCATGCCACTCAACATATGTTTAGGGTGGCCATGGAGGCACAGGCACATTCCAGTAGGTGGTCCAGGCAAATTTTCAAGATTGTGGATGTGGCACAGTCTGACATGCATGACTGCTTCCACTCTGTTGCCGATTGACTGGATCTCATGAATGACACATTGGAATGAGGGGTGTCTGTGATTGACTGAGAAGTGTCTGTCATGGAACTAGCAGTGTCTGTGATGGAACATCTGCTGGGAGGGAAACGGAATCCTCTTAGGAGTGGGCCAGCCACTTCATCTGCTGTCAGCCAACATGGCTATGCCTGATCATGTTCCTATAGAAGCAGTACTTCCACTACTTCATCAGTGACTGCACTGTCCACACCCAGATGCAGCAGGCCATGAGGTCATAGTCTTGGACATCACCATGAAGGGAACCTGTCCAGCAGACATCAGTCACTTTCAGGTAGCGGCACTGCATCTGACCGTGGGCATGGACATGCCAGTGCAACTGCTGGCATTGCCAGTTCTCATGGTTGGGGATGACAATGATGAACTGTCACCTTTACCATGTACAGCTCACACCTGTCTGACATACCAGGACATAGAACCAGCACAGAGCTTGGCTGTGTTCACACAGACACTCACTCACCAATTTCAACTGGAAGACCCCTATAGACAAACACAACAGTTATTTATTTTGTCTCACTTGCCATTTGTTGGTTTATCCACATGTCTGAATTCTTCTCTTTCTTACTCACACTCACTCACTGACCTTTTGTGTCAGCCTAAGCTTCCTGTTCCCCCAAACAACACCCTGTGCAAGTGAAGAGAACTATGCCATATCTATGTTTTCTGTCTTTTGGAATTAGGGATATAAAAGTTTTGCTCAGAGTGCATAGCTAACTTAGTGCTTAGTATATCTTCATTTTGGTGTTAAACTGGTAATTTTACCTTTGACTTACATTGGCCTTGGAAAGTTAGACAATTGATAGCAACAAAATTCCCCAACTTTATAGTGAATGAACTTATGAGGGTTGTGAAGTCAGAAACTGCAATGTGTATTATTACTTTCTAAATTGTCTCTTTAATCATTTTCCAGTACAAACATATGCTGATAAACTGAGGGTATGCAGTGATTATCAGTACTTTTGACAGGCATGACTGTATGAATCTTTGCTGCCTGAGGCCTACTACTTGGACACATATAAGTTTCTGCTGTCACATGTTAAGGTAAGTTCTCTACAGATCTCCCACCTTTTGCTAGCGTAAAGGACCAAGTGATGAAATACAAGGATTTGCCACACAGTCATATTATTAAACAATACACTCCAGGTTCAGGACTTACCTTGTAAATGCAGCAGTTGGCACAGTTAGTTGCCTGGCATCAATGTTACTATATGTATGTGAGTAGGAGAAGGATTTATGCCCCTAGGTGATGAGTGAGTGTGCTATGCATTGTCTCTTAGCCACTGCAATGGCATACTGAGCATGCCCATATCTGCCTACACCCACAGCAGCTGGTGTTTCCCCCTGTGATTCCTCATCTCCCTGTGGCTGTGGTGACCTTGGCATTAGTGGTGAGATGTGTGGCCCTTCCCCTTGCTGATCCTGCTGAAACTGTTTTCTCAGAATTATGTTGTGTAGCATGGCACATAACTGTGAATATTTCTGTACATGTCCATGGATTGTACTTCAGGGCTGCCCCATATGTATCAAGGCACTGGAAATGTGACTTCAGCAGCCCAAATAGATGCTCTATGATATTTCTTGTTTGAGCGTGTGCCTTATTATTGCATTCTTCCGTGGGTGTGTGCATTTCTGATGGGTGTCATCAACCATGGTTCCAGTGCATAGCCTTCATCCCCCAGTAAATGTATCCTGTGAGATATCCTCCCTAGCAAACATCTGGTACAGGTGTGAGGTGTGCCAGATATGTGAGTCCTGGTATCTCCCAGGGTTGCCAGCACACACATTCAAGATTATTCCCTTGGCATTACAAATGACTTGGCAGTTGATAGAGCATTAGCCCTTTCTGTTAATGAACAGCATATCCTGTTCCTTGGGTGGTGCCTTAATTTCTACGTGTGTAATCTATGGCACCAAGTACATCACAGTAGTTTGCTACATGGTAGAATTCCTGCATATTTCTGGCCCTCTCCTCAGAGCTACAGGGAAAATATATGCAGTCTTTGGCATGTTGGAGAATAGCATTCAAGAATTGATGGAAGATCCTGGATGCTGATGCCTGTGACACCCCCATTATGCCCCCTGTTGGTCTCTACCTGTAGCTAAGATTCTAAGGGCTACACATACCTTTCTCTCCACTGGAATGGGTTTCCCTTGATTGGCTCTGGCTCTGAGTTGAGGATAGCAGAGGTCGCAGAGTTCCTGTACTGTGTCCCTGTCCACCCTGTAGCGCTCCACAAATTTCCACATCATGTAGGCTGTGAAACATTAAATGGGGCCTGAAAACTTCTCCTTCTCAGCCTAGGCCTGTTAGCAGCAGCAGCATTGGCCTCAGCCTGTAGCACATATAAATAAATTATATATTAATAATTATATATTAATTATTGCTGCAGCAGCAGCCCCCAACATTTTGTCTGTGTAGACTCCTTTCTGTGTCTGTATTCCAAAAGTTTTGGAATCCACAAGAAAAACCAGGACTGAGTCTACATGGATGCTTTATAGCTTCTTGAATAGATAAACAATGTTGGATTGGTTAATTAACATGCAATTCAGCTGCTTATGTGCAGTTAGCATGCCACAGTGTTTACCTTGTTTGTGTGGTGGTGCACATCACTGTACAGTGCTTACTGAATCTGAATTTCTTTGCTATCATGTGCGCATCATGCTACAAAGTGCGCACAGTACAAAATTAACATGTAGGCTTTATTGAATCCCCCTGAAGGTCATTTTCTAGTACTGTTTTTTTTTTTTTTTTTTTACTTGTAATTCTAAGGCAGTGGTGTATGCATTTAGCTGCCATTGTGAGCTATGTTATATAGGAAAAACAGAAAGTTTGAGGCTAGATTACAAAAACATGTTAGTGGTGTAAGAAATAAAAATCTTGATAATCCTATTAATGAGCATGTTATTAAACAACACTGTGGTAATACTGATTTCATTAGGGCCACACTATTATTACAAGTTGTTGGTAATGTTAGAAATTAGGGCAATTTGGACAGGATGTTATTGAGAAATGAAGCTGAGCTGATCTTAAAGTTCAGTACATTAAAACTGGCAAGCTTAAATAATGAATTAGATTGGATAGCATTGAATTGTTATAGTTTATTTCCACGTTTGTGTATTAGAGTATTTTGTTTCACTGCAATTTTAGTTGTATATTATGGATTCTTTAAATCTGTTTTATTTGTTTAATTGATGTTGCTCGTGACTTACTCTTTGTATTTAAATTTTGCTCTGTGTGTTTTTTTATTATGTTAGTTTTTCAAGTCATTTTGCCAAGGGTCTAGATGATAAATTGTTTTGCTTGCACTTATGGTTTTTATAAATTTTTATTTTATATTTTTATCAGTAGTGTTTTATACCATTATATATGCTGAGCAGAACATGCATTGAATCATTAAATTAATTTCTAAGATTGTTGAGATCACTTGGAAGTACTCTACTTTTGGATGATTTGATTAGCTGATTCTGCCGAAATAACAACTGAACCAGTTGTAATAAGGAAGATGGATGAAGCTGATAAAGACAACTCATTGAAAAAGTTGTTTAAAGACAGATAGGCAAGGCATTGTTAAATGTTTGCTTCACCAAAAACATATAAAACTATTACTGGTGTTGCTGTCAATAAAGCATTAACAGACAAACTACAAAAACTGATAGTGTATGAGACTAAGGTACATTTTATTCTCCTTGCTTTGATTCATGGATCCATGGATTGTTACTATGCTAAGGACCCATGGGGCCTTTCTAAGCCTAGCTATGTTTTCCTGAAAGAATAATGATGTCTCATATCCAAATACGACATTGAGGACCAGGCATTTATAAGCTGCCTTTGTCCATAAGGGAAATGAGTGCCAGGTCCAGTGGAAATTTTCTATTCCCCATCCACTGATCTAGGTTCTGCTTAAACTGGGTAATAGACAGACTCAGCTTCACATGGATGGGGAGCCTGTCCCATAGGAGGGGCAGCCTCTGGGACACATATCTGTCTCTCCGGCAAGTTCTGTTTAAGTCACAGACAAAAATCAGGTTCCTAGACCTTGTATTTCTTGTACTGTTTGACATGAATATGTAGGAGATTTATAAGTGTGGGGTTTGCGGACACCTTGTAAGTCAGACATAGAGCACCTCCTCAGCAATCTATAGGAGACTGAATAGAGGAAAAGGGCTTTAAGGTGCTGTGCATAAGGCAGGTTTGTTATGCCATGTATTCTTTTATTAATGAATCTCTGTGGTAGCTCTAATTGCTGCATATGCCTTGTCAGGTAAATACTAAACAGAGCATTGTACTCTATGATTGGTCTTATAAAGGGCAGAGTACAGTGAGATAATGACTTCTTTGGACCCAAATGCCATGGCCTTACTTATAAGTTGCGCAACATAAAAAGATTTCCTCACCACTGTAGCCATGTGGTGGTCAAAGATAAGGCTACTGTCTACATGCATACCCAGATCCCTGACCACTGGGTCAATTCTTAAGGGTGTATTATCAACATGGTAATTAATCAGGATGTTGATTTCCCAAAGGATACAATTACGCATTTCTTAGCATTGAGTTTAAGATCATAGCGTTGGCACCACTTGGTAGTCAGAGATAGGCCTTCCTGAATAATGCTAGTATTTGCAGGGAAGTCCATGATAAATAGTAATATAAGTACTAGGAAGAAGCAGAAGGGTAAATCATTTACCTTCTGCTTCAAGAAGTAGGCCCAGTACTGATCCCTCGGGGGATCCACTAGTGAGTGGCCTCTTGGTGGAGGTGGCCTCACCTCTTTTGATCTCCTGTGTCTTACCAGCTGGCTATCTACTTTATGATAAAAGGGTTGATACCCAAATTAATGAGCTTGTCTATAATGCTTGAATGGGGTGTTGGATCAAAAACCTTGACCAGGTAAAGGTAAGCTGTTTACTCATTTTTGCCGAACTATGATGTGTCCAGGTTACCTTTGTCCTCATTTATCATGTACATGATGATTCTTTCCATGGCCTTACATATGAGGCTGGTCAGACTTATGGGCCTGCAGTTTCCCAGATCAGTGTTTGGATCTCCTTTATGCAGGGAAATGACTGTAACCATCTTCCATACCTTGAGTACAAAACTTAACTGTAGGCTCCAGTTGAAAAGTGACTCAAGTGGACCAGAGAGGTCATGTTTCATGCTATTTATTAAGCATTCCTGGATGTTATTGATGCCCATTTATGCAGTGTTTTTGGCCTTGGAAGGTCATAGATGACCTCTTTGCTAGTAATGTTTGGGGGGATTGTGTTATGTTTTATTTCCTTTGAACTATCGGGGGGAGTGGGGTGAGAAGCTTGTGTTGAATGTGTCAACTGAAATGTTGGCAATGACCTCCAGTTCAGTGCGGGTGATGCCATTTGCAATATGTTTTACGTATAGTAGCATATTTCCCCTGAGGTTATGGACATAGCTGTAGGAAGCTTTATGATTGCTCTTTGCCTGAGAAGGTATTTTTTTTCTTCAAATTTAGCCTTTGAAGTGTTAACTAATCCTCTTAGCTGCCTGTTTAGATTGGTCAGGGGGCCTTTGTTGCGTATGGCTTTGTTCCTCCTACACTTTGCCAAGAATTTTTTTTCTTTTGTTGATTAACTGATTGATACTTTGACTCCACGAGGGTGGTTTGTCTTTTGTGTTTGCCTTATTCTTAATACAAGTTGTCACAACTCACTCTATACAGCTATCAATATTGCTGTACAGTGATTTTGCAAATAGCTCAGCATATGCTATGGTTTACTGGGTTTGGGGTGCTTAGAATTTAGCTATTGTGTCACTTAGTAGAGAAAGATTAGCCATGGAATATTTCCTAAAAGGTTTTGGTTTCCCTGGATCCCTGAATTTAATTTTCATGTCAAGCAATATTGCCTCATTGTCAGATCTGATGAGTGAATACATTACATTGGGTGAGGAACATTATCCCCCCATGTTTGTGAATACAAGGTCAAGGATGTGTGTACCTGTCATAGGAGAATCAACCAGCTGTTCCAGGATGTTGGTACTAAAATAAAGTTTAGGAATTACTGGACTTGTGCATTAGAAGTGGTGTAGGATTCCCAGTCTATAGTAAGGTAGTTGAGATCCCCCATGAATATCCTAATGGGTTGAATGGTGAGGGACTCTAGTCCATTGATATAGCTAGTATGGTTTCCTGGGACATGTAAGATGACCTATAGTTGCAAGGATGTTGTAAATGACCCTGTTTATGGTGAGTTGCATATGTATGTGTTCCAGTGGTCATACGATTTAATTAGTCTGGATACGAGTATGGTTTTAATATAGATTGAGAATAGTTCATCTTTAGTTCCCTCCTGTGCAGTACTCTCTGTGACTCTAAACCATGTCTGTATTACTACACAGATGTGTACACTCTCCAGGGAGAGGAAGGCTTGCAGGGAGTGGAGATTCTTGTTAAGACTTCCAGCATTGTGCATTACAACCTTCAGATATTCCTTCATAGATTCAGTTAAGTTGGGAGATTTAATAGTTTGGCATTGTCTAAAAAGGGCACTATGGGGGGGGGGGGGTCTTTGCCAATATTCAAAAGTGTAGAGGGGATAAGTGTAGACCATCTCTGCCAGAGCAGTGTATTCTGTCAACCATGTCCTTCCAGACAGCCAAATATTGTACCCACTTGGACTTGACAACAGAAGCTAATCCAATTGTTAGAAATCAATCATTTTCTGTTGGTAATGTGGCATAGTTCTTGGAGAAGGTAGTATATGCTACTCAGTGCTAGGCTCATACTTGCCTGAGAAACATAATAAGTGAGCTTGATCATGTCTTCTTTAAAATAGTCAATGGAGGTGTGTCTCAGATCATTATTTATTTATTTATTTAACATTTGTTAACCAGGAAAGTCCGACTTGGAATGAAGCCAATTTTCAGCAGAGGCCCAGGGGAAAATGCTCCAGACGCATGTCTTTGTAACATGGGAGGAAACCAGAGTACTTGGAGAAAATCCACACGAATGCAGGGAAGACATTCAGACTCCAGACAGAAGGCACTCCAGTTGCACCACCACGCTGTCCACATTAACACTAACATGGGATATTAGAGAGTCATACTGGTACTTGTGGTTCAGTGACCTGCTTGACTGTGAGACTTGACAGATCATAGTCCTAGAGAGGCAAAAATCCGTGATGCTCTTTTTACTCAATCTGGTGAGGGAGATATCTGTGTGCCTCACTATAGAATCACCACTGTCCAGGAAATGACCAGGAAATTTGGCCATGCACTCATTTGCTTTAAGGGTTTAGCAGTGTTTACATGATGGCTGAGTTCTTTTTTTTTTTTTTTTTTTTCGATTGTGCTGTGCAGGAGGTCTTAAAGTTTTAGGAAGGTTACCTGTAAGTGTCTCAGCATAATTAGTTGTATGTGTAGGCATGGTGCACGTGTCACTGACAACCTCTATGGGATTAGTTTGAGATAGTTTTGTCTCCAGCGTTAAAGTGTATTTACACCTCTCACATGCTTTATCTGTTTTATTAAGAATAAGTGAGTTGTCAATGTATGTGGGACAATTGCTATAATGCCTCAAAATACTCATCTCAACCAGACTGGCCACAGAAAGAGTTGGGAAGTGCATATCATGGCTATTAATCTACTAGGAAGGATTGAGATAAATTTAAATATTGAATAGGTCAATGAGATAAGGAACTTGATGAGAAATGCTCACCTATGCAGAAACTAGATGCTCTAGTAGTTAAAAAAAATCTGTTTAGACAATAAGGGTATTTTAAGGGAAACTTACATAGCAAGAGATCAGCATCTACAGATTACAAGGGGTAATTATACCACAAGGTATTTGGTGACTATACAAATCACCAGATGCTGCTGTGTGGAGAGTAGTGATTCTAACTAAATGCTGTAAAACAGGCCCAAAAGTGCAGATATCTTGAATTATACCTCTGTGAGATGTAGCACATTATATGAAGTGTATAGACAGGAGCCCCATTATTATTATTTTTAGGCTCATATATTTTTACTTAATTGTACTTTTAACTATTGTGCATATTAGATGATGTACACCACTTTTTGTGGTGTTTTTTATATGTTTTGTTTTTTCTTGTAATTCATGTTTTACTTGCATGCACTTGGTTATGCCAGGTTTAATTATTTTTGTTTTAAGTTCATATTTAGATTAGTTTATAATGCATATTGTATTGGTATCTTCAATAGCCCTGAGTGAGCATAGTCTTGCGGGATTTAGTTATCAGTGAGAGATGCATGTTTATAAATCTTTCACTACTACTCTATATTTAAACATTTTAGAGCCTGTCCTGATTTAGGTAGTTGTGCTTCTAGTTATTCCTGTTCATGTAATTATTTGTTTTTTATTGAATTAAGCTTGCATTTGTTGTAAATAGATATACGCCATTTAGGGTTTTTAGTAAAAAAAAAACTTTGATCATTGTGATGGGACGTCAGTTTCTTGCAAGTGTTAATATGTATGCATTTCTGTTTTTTTTTTTCAGTTTATGTTTTACCAGTGTGCATTTTACATAACTTAGGTTTTATTGTACCTGTTTTACTTGGCTTTAGCTTAGATCATTAATTTATTGCCATGGTAACCTCCGTAACATTTTTGGGTGAGTGAAAACTTGCAAGATTTAGTAATGGGAAGGATGTGTGTGGGGAGTCTTATTATTGTAGGTTTTGAAGTTTTAAATATTTTTACTAATTACAGGTAATTGTGTTGTTTATTATTTTTATGCATTAAATGTAATGTTTTAAATCAAAATGTATTACAATGGATATACGCTATTTAGCATTTGTGATGCATATACTCTCAACTTTCTTAATGGATGGGCAATTAAATATTTAATTGGATCTAGAACAGGATTGGATGCTGCTATTTTAAAAAGTAAATAGTTACTTGTTGTGGTTATGTCTGATGAAGAGTAGTTGTATTACTCAAAAGCACTTGTACTGTCTTTTATTTTTGGTCCATTAAATAAATGTATCCTATTTTATGCCGTGATGGTCATTTGCCTGTTTGATTTACTTGTTGTTTGTTAGAATGGATGGGAATTGGTACAGACAAAAGCAAGGAAAACTGATGGATGCATGTTTTGCCCCTAATTATGCTAATATGTATATAATGGTTAGTGCACTCAGCTCTGGTTTGTAAGGGGCTCATGAGCACCATAATGATAGCCTATTCAGGACCTAAATGCGTTTTTATAAAGTTTTTAAATGGATCCAATCGTTGAGGTTTCAAGAGAATAATATAAAGATAAACTCAACAAGAATTTGGGTTTGGTACATGAGCAAGACATTATAGTGAATAGCCTTGATGCTTATAGCACCAATTGTAAGCTTAGAAGGCCCTCCTCTTATTCATTAGCTTCGCATAGCGAGCTTCTCACATCATAGGTCTTTCCTGTTAAGATGACAAGAGGGGAACCAAGAGTTTCTGTACTTCTCAATTCAGACCACTTTTTGTGTGTTTTTTGTGTGTTTTTAATGTCATTTAATTGTTTGTATTTACACACGATAATATCTGCACCTTAAAATAGTTGCAAAAAGGGACTTAAATTAGACTGAGCAAGTAGAATATACATGGCGCAGCTGCCATTGCGTGCAGGATTTAAGTCAACGTTTTTATTTATAGTTTTTATTATTGCAACATTGTAGTTTTAAGACAATTACGGCAGATGAAATCTGGTTACTCTGTTTTACTATTAGAATGAGAAGCTTTAGATTTCACAAACAGAATAGTTCTTAATTTGGAGGCTTACAAATATCATTGATCAGCTGTTCTCTTTTAAACCTAGTAGTTCCATATAGCCTAAGCAAGTAGCGGTATTTAGTTTTTCACTATACATCAGAGCCCAACAGGGTTAGAGCATAGCTTGGTCGAAAGACATGGCTGATCAGATTGCCTCGTCATGTTTGCGGACAAATTAAGATGACCAAGATTTATAGGGAAATTTTACAACCTGCGTTCAATGTATATACTATAGAATTGCAGTACACATTACTATTTTTTAGTAGCATTCAAATATGAGCCACGAATGGCACTAAAGGATTGTAAAAACAAATATCGCATTCATTACGGAGTACCAATAGTTCAGTTTTAAACAAATGAGAGAGTTGTTTGCTTTTCTGCACACTACTGAGACAAGTGAATTGAGATTGTCTTGATGAGAAGAATTACTTATTTGTTTTTTAATTGAAAAAGTTTTTAAGTTTATAATAACAGCTTGCATTCAAGTGGATGCAATATTATCATGAATATGATTGTTTTACAGGTTTGGAAAGATCAATATGTTTACTTTTTATAATATACCTATGGTTAAGAATGTGCCTGGGGAAAGTAAGCTTAGGATCACGCCCAGGTTGGTTTTAGCAGGAAGTTTTGCACTAGTAATGAAGAACAGCCTTTGTATAATTTGTCAATTATCTTTAATTGAAGAAGAGCTGGCATTGGTTATTGTCTAATTCAAAAAGCAAGTAATTCTTGTCACAAAATGAGATCTGAGGAAGCGTGCATTTTCAGCACGCGAAAGCGCTTATCTTTTATTATCTTTATGTTGTATTGAATAAAGCTGAATTGGAACTTCTCGTGGTGTGTCCTCAGGTTTTATCACTCTGATATATATATATATGCAAACATATTAATATGTATATGAATAATTCTGAATTTTTAAAGATAAGATTATGAAATACAACAATACAACAGATATATAAATGATTTATTTGTTTGAAGAACATGGCAGAGTTTGAGGATTTTAGATGAAATATTTTAGCTAATGTTGTTGTTGTTGTGTCTTTCGGCTTTTCCCGGTTAGGGGTCTCACTGTTGATAATACTGACTATTTGGATGCAACTTATGGAGGAAAATAATGTTATTTTGAGTCATATACATAGGAAAGAAACTTCCTCTAATAGTTTTTTGAATGGTACAAATTGTCATCCTAGCCTTGTGTTAAGGGTTTTACCACAGGGTGAATTCTTGAGGCTATGCAGTAAATGGGGTGACTTTTTAAAATATTTTTAAAAGAAACTGACAGAATGATTACGAGTTTTAGGAAACATAATTACCCCAATTATATTTTTAGATGAGCCTATTTTACAGCATGTGATAAAAAGGCAGAGGAGGAAGTTATGAGGCTTTCATAGTAATGGTAGTGATTATAATATGGGATTCTGTATTGTGAATAAATATTAGGGTAAAAATAATGATAACATATTTTGCGTCAGAATGTAGAGTTTTTAGTCAAATTTTTGAGAATCTAATACATAAGCACTGAGATGTACTGAGGGAAGATGATGCATTTTGTAATTTAAAATTACAGCTTATTTTTCCTACAAAAAAGGGGAAAAATATTAAGGACATGTTATTGTATAGTTCTTTTTCTAAGGAGAAACCAGGTTTAAGAGATTTGCTACCACAAGGAACCTTTCCTTCTGGTAGCTGTAATATCTGCAAATATATAATAAATAACTTGAAATATATTAATGGCAAGGTTTGCACTAATGTTGTTTTTTTTTCACTTGAGATTTTAAGGCAGCGATGCATATGATTAGCTGTCATTGTGGCCTATTACACTGGAAAACACAGTATATTGAAGGTCAGAATGCAAGAACATGTTAGCGATGCAGGAATTAAAAATGTGAAGAATTGTTTTGCTGAGCACCTTATTAAGCAACACATTGGTAATACTGATTTCATTCAAGCCGCAACATTATTACAACTTTTTGGTAATGTTAGAAATGAGGTTAATTTGGAAAAGATATTACTGAGAAATGATTTTAATGTTCAATTCATTGAAATGAGCAAGCTTAAATAATCAATTAGATTGGATGGCATTGAATTTTTAACTTTATAGTTTGATTTTCATATGACTGTGTATATTAAAGTATTCTGTTTCACTACAATTTTAGCTGTGGGTTTTGTTTTCTTTAAATCTGTTTGATTTTTTAATCAGTGTTGATCATGACACTTAGTCTTTAAATTTAGTTATGCGCTGTGTGTTTTTGTATTATGTTAGTCTTTAAGGCATGTTATTTTGCTTGAACATTTGGTTTATATAAAATAGGCTTATAAAGGCTCTAGTAGTCATTCACCTGGTAAAGAACTAGTAAACACCTATAAACATATGAAACTATAATACATGAAAATTAATTAGGACTAATACATACATTTCTAAAGCTACATGAAGATAAGTTGGTATAATGCATAACAAGTTAACATGGAGTACAAATATATACATTATCAAGCCTTCATAAAAATAAGTAGCAAAATGTGGAATGATTTGGTTTATGGTGTTAGTATCTGATCACCTGCTATCTCTTCATTTTGCCACAAATCAGGGAATCACTTTTTCAAAATGTAGAATGTGAAATGAGTTTTTCATTAACTTGATATCATGCATACTATTTTCTTTACGGCAAATTTCAGAGTTATGATTTATGTAATTCAAAAATGTGTCTTGCCGGCCTTCTAGTTGAATGAAGAACAGTTTGCGCGTGGATATTTACTGCTGATCTGCTTCAAGACTTTTGCTCATTTGACCTATATTTAATATATGCATATTTCAAGTATTATTTGTAGTAATTAATGCAGGTTATGTTTAGAGGTGCAACTTCTAGACTAATTCTGCTCATGCCAGAAATAACAGGTTATGACAGATGAAATTTGTTAAGACTGCAGCATTTGGGAGTAGGAATAGTTGAATACCCTGTATCACATGCACACACACACACACACACACACACACACACACACACACACACACACACACACACACACACACACACACACTAACCCTAATACCAATGTTATCAAACGTTTGGGAGTTTACCTTAATACTTCATAGATATCTCACACACATGCACAAACACACCCTTACATAAATACTTTCAAATAACTATGTTAGATTTAATATCTTCACTCATAACCATCTATTTCTCTTGCCCTCCACCTTCCCTCCTAGTTATGTGCCTTAATACATTTCAGTTCACACAGAAGCACACTATACACACACACACACACACACACACACACACACACACACACACACTTATATAAAACCTTTGATACCACTTGTCATTATGAAGATAGAACATTTTATACTATACCAGTAAAAGTCATGAAGGTACTTCCAACAAAACAGTCTTATTGTTTAACTAAATGTGCAGCAGTACCTTTATCTCAGTATTATGCTACAGGGATGTGCCTGTTAGTATTTTTTACAGTATTTCTATGCTGCTGCTCTTGTCTTCATGTTGTATATTTGTCTGCCATTGTGACAATGTAAAGGCCTCTGACAAGACCTATACAGGCTGAACTCTTACACGTTGATGAACTCTTCACAGGCAACACCTACATAATGTCGGCTACTGATAACTAGCGTATTAACCATGGTCAGAAATAATTAGTACACAGATGTGACTACTGAACTTTAGATGGGATCAAAACTGACAAATGAAACTTTATCTGAAGAGGAACTGCAAACGTTAATAAAAAGTAAAAATGTGTTCTAGTTCAAAGAGTGCATAGAAAAACAAGTATAACATATAGCAATCATTGTATATAAATTTGGTGCTAAAGAATAAAGCACAAAACTATGTTATTTGCAATCCAAGTGCAAGCACTTAACTTATGGAACATGCCTACATTATTGAAGAAGGTATTCTTTAAAAAAGTGACACTAACAGCAAAGGCAAAGGTAAAATATAATAGGGACAAAATGGGTGGTTGCCTACTGCCCACAACATTAGGGGGGAGCCCATGACCAGAAAAAAATAACGTGTCCTGTTACTGCAGATTAAAACTGTTCCAGAGGCTGAGGATTAACACAGTATAGTCTTTGGAAGTAGTTTCATATAAAAGCATTTCCTTCTCCAACAGCACACTGCAGCCTATAGCTGCATGCTGTTTGTTGTATTGCCACCTATAGTACAAGAAATGAGCAAGCAGACAAGTATTTTGAACTGCTTGTACTTTGCATTATGCAGAAAGAATACTGGGCATTTTTATTTTGCAGAACTTGTTTTACTTCATTAAGGCTGTTTTCAATTGTGCATGAAACATTACTTTCTGGTGAATTCCCCACCTATTCAATAGTATTTGAACCAGAAAGGGTGTTTTATTTAACTGGAAAAGTCATGAAGCAGACTGGGGAAGCACCATACATTGCTGGAAATTTGTGATGCACATGTATTTGTTTACTGTTGCTGCAGAATTTGTATGTGTGAAATATCCCAGTTAGGGGACACTGTCTGGTTAAGTGACTTGCCTCAGAATTGCAGCAGGTAGAAATAACCAAAACTTGTACCCTTTAGGGAGGTAACTCATTGGAGCCTTGTCTTAATCCTACACACCAGAGTCCACAGCTCTTTTTTTTTTTGCTAAATTACTGCAGATTGCATTCAGTCAGTGTCAGCCATTACAGTTTCATAGTTTTTATGGTTAACAAAATGCATGCTGATGCAACACCTGTTGTTCCATTATTTTTAAGGGACCTGTTGCTGTCTCAAATTGTGTAGAGCATGTCTTATTTTGCCTCATATATACACTTTCTCCTTCAGCAAGTCACTTAATTCGATATTGCTTTGAGCAACTGGAAATTTGGGCTAGGCTCTTGAATTGTGTCATGGACTACAAGCCTATTAACTACATAAGAACCAGAGTAGTTATTGTGTAAAGGAACATAACTGATTGTGGTAAACAGGCACATCATCATATGAGCAATGTTCTTTGTGCATGATACTTGGTTTTCTTGATCTGTTCAACATTGACTCTTGAAAGTGCATTTATTATTCAGCAGTGAATAAATTGGAGAGCATAAAGTCTATGAGTTTAAGTTTAATATTTTATGTATGATTGCATTTTTGATTTATCTTGTTTTTGCAGGCCGCACAGGTGTTAAATGTGTTATGTTTGGGCTACAACAATTTTTCTAGCACCTACTGCAGATGGGGAAAGGCTGCTAAATATCTACTTCATGTAGAACACGGTTTAATTCTGTCATCCTACATTTATCTTCTGTGTGTCTCTGACCAAGTTACTACACACTACAGTTTTCTTAGGCTGCTCCTGAAAGGAGATTCTTGTGTCAAGTGGGCTGTCTCAAGCTGTTAGTAAATGCATTACATATTTGCGTTTTGAATTTTTGCATCCTTCACATAGCCACTAATAAGTATTTCACTATATGCTGTATGAGTATGAATCCTAGCATGTCTCTTGTAGTTTGATGGGATGCCTTATACATTTTCATTAAATGCAAGTTTGAGGGGAAGAAAAGGTGGCTGTTTCTTTTGCTAAGTCAATTTCCAATGTAGGATTGTTTTGTTTAGAAACTGTCAAGTGTTTTTTTTCAAAATTTTTAATAAAGGTTTTAAATGAAATGCAAATATCTGTGATAACTGTAAAAGCAATGAGGTGACAAGTTTGAATAATGTTTATGGTAATCTGGGAGAGACAGACAAGGAATGGGATATTAGTATGGCTTGTGGGAACCTGATTCATTAGCCTACATAAGGCCCTATTTGTACAGGATATGGCTTTTTGACTCTGGAGGTGTATACTGTAACAATACAGCATTAGCATCAATTGAAGTAGGTCAGACGTGTACTGAGTGCTGTCAGAGGGGGATAGCTATTTTTGATAACAGAGGAGAAATAGGAAGATCAAAAATGAGATGTAGATGTTCTGCCAGTATAAAAGCCCTTCACCCACCAAAAAAAAAAAAACAGTATGTTGCATGTAGTAATATGTCTGTTTTTTGCATGACTTGTTGGTTATAGGTTCATAGGTTGGTACTAGCATCGGCCCAAGGGCCTAAGTAAGCCTAGCCAACAAGGTTCTCTAGATTATGCCACCCAAGAAAGTTATTTTCCTGTGCCCCTGTCAAGCAGAGCCACAGAAGTGATTCTTGGGTGTATTTCCTATTTCCCATCCACTCATCAAGATTTTGGTGTTGAAAGCCTTGGCAAGGTCAAGATAGGCTGTGTGAACCACCTCACCCTTGTCTACGGCTTTGGTGGCTGCCTCAAAGAAGTTAATCAGGGTCAGGAGGCATGATCTGCCTTTCACAAACCCGAACTGGGTAGGATCCAGAGTTTGGAGGTTACCAATGTCTTTGTTTATGAGTTCCATGATACGTTCCATGGCCTTGCAGACCAGGCTCATCAGGCTAATAGGGCGATAGTTCCCAGGATCAGTGGTGGCTCCCCCTTTGTGGAGTGGGATAACTGTTGTTGTGCGCCATTCAGTGGGCACAAAGCCTGATGTGAGACTATGATTGAACATGGTGCTTAGGTGGGGAGCCAGTTCATTCTGAAGTTTGTGTAAAATGCAGCCTGGGATTTTATCCGGTCCCATGGATGCTGTGTTTTTGGCTTTAGAGAGTGCAGTATTTACCTGCATAGTTGTGATTACAGGGACTCTGCATTCTTTCTGTATAGATATGGGTACTTTATGGCGTGAGAGTGGTTAAAGTTAGCACAGAACCTATCTGCCAGGATGTTGGCAATATCAGTTGGTTCTGTAATTTTCGTGCTGTTGTGCTGTAATTCAGAGCAGATCTGGGTGTTGCCATTTAGATTCTTGACATAGCTATAGAATGCTTTGTGGTTGGCCTTAGAATCAGTGGTGATTTTGTTTTCATAGCTAGCTTTGGAGGATCTTATAAGGGATCTCAGCTTCTTACTGAGGCTGACCAGGGAACTCCTCCACTCATGGGATTTTACTCTCATTTGCAACAATTTCTTCCTTCAGTTGTAGAGTTTGTTTATGGCAGGGGACCACCAGATTGGCTTCCTTGTTTTGGAGGATAGCATCTTGGTTCTGTTTGGGATAGCACGATCCATGCACCCTGGTTGGGGTGTGGATAAGTTCAGCCAGGGCACTGGAATTTATGAATTCCAGAGAGCATTGAGTGAAGGAGTTGGCACATGAATAGTTTTCCTAGTTAATGGTGGGGTAGTTGAAATCGCCCATTATTAGGTTGTTTGGTTGAACCCTAATATTTTCCAGTATATCAAGAAAAGAGGAGTGGGAATCCTGGAGCATGGTGGGGAATCTTTAGCAAGTTACAATTTGGATTGCAGTTTTGCCCAGAGTTAGTTGCACTTGGATAAGCTTGTAAGCATTATGCTGAACAAATAGCCTGGAGGTGTGGATGTCCTTAATGAATATGGACACACCTTTGTCTTTGGTGTCCCGGACCAGGTTAGGTGGCCAAAACGTGTGGTATGAGTTATAGCCTGGTAATGCAGAGGTGCTCTCTGGAGCCTTGAACCAGGTCTCAGTCACTGCACAGATATCGATGTTCTCCATTTTAAGGAGTGCCTCGAGGAAGTGCATTTTGAGATTTAGACTTCTAGCATTGAGTAGAATTACCCTCAGTTTTTGCTTGCCTGCTCCTGTTACAGTGGTAAATTTGTCATTTGAGCCTTGCCTAAAAAATGCAATATAAGGGCAGCAAGAGCCTTAGCCAGTATCTGGAATCTCAGGGGTGACAGGTGCAGGCTATCTCTGGCAAAGCATCATAGTCTGTTGACCATGCCGTCCCAGGCAGACAGATACTGGATGCTACTCAGGGCTAGGGTCATACCTGCCTGGGCTACAAGATTGGAGAGCTCTTCCATGTCTCTTTTCATGTAGTCTAGGGTGGAATGTCTTAGGTCATTCACACCAAAATGGACAATGACAGAGTCATATTTGTACTTGTTGTGGAGTGACCTGAGTGCGTGAGTTATGTGGTGGATCCTGGCACCTGACAGTCAGCTGACAGTAGCCTTCTCCTTGTTTAGCCTGGTGAGTGGGACATCTGTGTCCCTAACTTTAGAGTCCCCTATGACTAGTGTGTTGGGTACATTGTTTTGTCTTATGGGCTGTGGTTGAATGGCACACTGAGTCTGTGGGCTATGTGTCATTTCTGTTGTGTTGCGGGGTGGAGGTTGCTTGCATTTCTACTTTGGAGGTCTCTGTTGCTTGAGCAGATTATTATTGAGAGCCTCCGTGAATGTTTTTGTGTTTCTATGTGTGGATTTTGGTGATATAGGTTTAGTGGGACTATGTGATGAGTGTGGTGTGGTGCAAATCTTTACCTTCTTCTCTTGACTGTTAAGTTCAGTCTTGGTTGGAGAGAGCTTTACCTCCAGTTTGGCTAGATAAGTGCATCTCTCACAGGTTGTAGTGTTGGGTGTTAGGAGGAGAGGGTTGTCTGTGTACATGAGGCAATTGCTACATTGTCCCAAGATGCCCAGATTCATCAGATAGACAGGAGAGAACACTGGGAGCTGACCCTTTGACATGCCTGAATAAAAAAATATTTTCCTCTAGACTAGTGAGGGAAGTGAGTACAAGAGCTGTTTTTCTCTAAGCAAATGAGGAAAGTAAGTACAAAAACTGTTTTCCTCTAGGTAACGAGGAATGTTGAGTACTGTAGTAATTTGTAGCTTATTTAGTGCTCACAGCAAGTTCTGAATAAGTGCTGAGCACGAATAAGCAAATTCAAGTGCTAAAACTAAGAATCTGTATCTGAACTAGACTAGTTACAAAACAGAAACAAGTGCAAATGCGGGCTTTTAAATCAGAAAGTTGAAAGAAATGGAAAAATTGCCCAAACGGCCAATAACTACAATTTCCGAGACAGAAACCACTCCTTATGTGGTAGATAGGTTACCTAGTACTTACCACTCCCACTGAAAAGCTTGCAGGCTTCCCTCAAACACAGATAGGCTTGGGGGCCTCAGCAGCTTACAAACAGTCTTGGATATAGCAAATCTGTATTTGGACTAGACTAGTTACAGGAATGGAAGGAAACATGTATAATTTTTTTTGTTACAGTTAAGCAGAACACAGGGAGATTCCAGCAAAAAATGTTTTGTAAAGAAAAGGGAGAGAGGAGAAGAAGAAGATAACTCAAGGTTAGGAGACTAAGTGGGTTGGCCTTCTCAAATGTTCTCTCTGTATTAGGTAGAATGAGCTAATGACACTAGACTAGGAAGAGTGTCCCAGATCAAATTTACAGTAGGGGCAGGCAACTGCAATACCACCAAGTATAACAGCAAGACACTAACAGGGAGAGAGGGTGGGAAACAATACTAAATCTACTAGCCTACACTCTTTTAGACAGTAAACACTACAGAAATGTTTATCACAGCAGAAGAACAGCAGTGAGCTACAAAATGAAAGTTTTAAACAGATAAAGGAGCCAGGAGAATCTACAGAATGCTTTTAAGTGAAAACAAATCAGTTATATGATATACTACTTGGCAGGAAATCAGAATAAACAAATAGGTGCTTAACAAGTACAGAAAATGTTCCATTAATATCTTTTACACAGTGAAACTAGCTAAAAGCTTTACAAACAGTGTGACAGTAAAACATTTTTTTATCAGGTCCTATAAGGCAGACAAATTTAGTTTAACTGTGCAGATTAGTTAATAGCAATATAATACAGTAAAAGTATGCAGCATGCAATAAAAAGTGCTATATATAAATTGCTAGAGGCAATAACCATTAAAAATAAGCAAAAAAAAAAAAAAAACAGGATACTTATTGTTTATATCTCTGATCAGAGTTGTAGTCAATGCCCCTCCTCTGCTTGGCTCAGCGTGTATAACCAGAAATCCTCCCAAATTAGGGCTTAAACACAAGAATATACAACATTAAACAACATTTTTCAAAAAGCTCAAAAGAACCAATGAGTGCTTATTCCAAGCCCTAGACCATCCAACCCCCAACAGCCAGCAGCCAGTCAACACAATCTTGCCATGAAGGTAAAGAAAGGCTTCTGCTAATTCAAGATGGCCTGGTCATGTGCTCAGAACAACCACTGCAAAAACAAACAGGCCCACAGACAGCAAATTTGAACTGGGACAATACTAAAGCTACTAGCCTACACTCTTTTCGCCAATAAACACTGCAGAAATGTTTATCACAGCAGAAGAACAGCAGTGAGCCACAAAATGAAAGTTTTAAACAGATAAAGGAGCCAGGAGACTCGACAAAATGCTTTTAAGTGCAAACAAATCAGTTATATGATATACTCCTTGGCAGTAAATCAGAACAAACAAATAGGTGCTTAACAAGTACAGGAAATTTCCGGTTAATACCTTTCACACAGTGAAACTAGCTAAGAAACTTTACAAACAGTGTGACAGTAAAACATTATTTATTAGGCCCTGTAAGGCAGACAATTTTAGTTTAACCATGCAGATTAGTTAAAAGCAATAAAATATAGTAAAAAGTATGCAGCAGGCAATAAAAAGTGCTATATATTAATTACTAGAAGCAATAACCAGTAAAAATAAGCAAAAAAAAAAAAATCAGGATACTTATTGTTATATATCTCAGATCAGAGTGGTAGTCAATGCCCCTCCTCCACTTGGCTCAGCGTGTATCAAACAAAATCTGCAGAAGCAGAATTGCAGCATTTATATTGCCTTTAGTTGTTTTTCATGAATAGGTCTTGATTGTGTGATAAAGTCTAAACAAGTTGCATTTTAGTCATATATTTGTACATTGCATTCTCTACAGCCTGTAGTAATTGCAAAGAGAATAATATTAGTCAGGTCAAAATGTCAACATTATTTGGTTTGATGATAAGAACTGTCTGATCTTCAACATTGACTATGTAGTTGTTGCATATTACTGTGATATAGTCTACCTAAAAGCATGGGTGCCAGAACCATAGAGCCAGAGGGGAGGGAGCCCCCACACACACTTTTACAGCTGCAAGACCTGTTGGGAAAAATTAATGAAGTGGAGTTTTCATGCTAACATGGATTCATGCGTGGAAGTTAAACAAACTAAACTAGCTATAATTGTTCTCTTATTGCTCTGTGTTACAGAAGTTATGCTGCTGCTGTTCTGTTGGTGCTGCCAGAGCCAGAGTCATGCCAATAAGGAGAGTTTTGTTCTTTTATTTGCAGGAGTTATGCTGTGTGTGTGTGTGTGTGTGTGTGTGTGTGTGTGTGTGTGTGTGTGTGTGTGTGTGTGTGAGAGTGCTCAAAATGCCCCAGTTAGATATACCTGGTGGTTAGTGTTACTCAAGCTCAAAGAAGAGCCTGAATTCTCTGCCCATACCACCACTTGTGATTCAGGGAGTTGAGTCCATAGCTCTCAACTGTCAAGATTTTCACAGAATATTTGGCTCATACTTTTGGTCTGTTCCTCTTAAAAGTTGTGGTTTTCTGTCAAATCAGTGAGAACTGAATTCACTAAAGAATGATTGCCGTTTAAGTTTCAGTCTTCCTATCTTTCAGGAAGCACATGGTAACACATAACACTTTATTTTAGCAACCTTCTAAGATTATACAAGGAATATTTAAAATGTGTCCCTGGTTTTGGGCCTTTGCCCCCCCCCCCCAAATACATTTTGGCTTTTTCCAGATTTCTTGTGCTGCAAAGTTGAGTGTCAAGTGGATTTTACAAGGAGCTAAAAGGTTCAGGGGAAGAGAAGTTTAGTGCTACTTATGTTAAGTCATCTGCATTTTTAGTAGCACAACAGGTAGTATATTTGCTTTTGATGCAGAATGCTGTGGGTTCTACTTCCACAGTATGGAGATGAATCTCTGATACTATATGTGTTGTACTTTAAAGGGAGTGGATGCTGCGGTCCTTTGAATGTGCTCCTTTGGAGAAGTTACCTAGTAGCTGTGCTTCTGTTATCAGTTTGGCATCCATTCCCCATTGCAAAATTACTAGCTTGTCATTTTTTTTTAATGTAGCATAGGCAATTTATTCTTCAAGGGCAACAGACACTTTATTTGTAGATGAAACAATGAAATATAAAATTCTTTGCTAGCAGCAACATCTTCATTAGTTACAGATACCTTTAATGTGGAATTATTTAGATGACTTGCTTCTGCAGAGATTTTGCATATTTGCTGATATTGGTGGACTGTAATGACAGAAGTCTGAGTGGCCTTTTATGGTTAAAATTTTCTGAAATGGGTAGTTTTGTCATTATTGGTTCATACATTTTGTTTCATTGCTTACTAGAAGACTGTTCCAAACTACAAATTTAAAACACATTCTAACAAGTGGTGCTGTATTATACCAGGAATATAATTTAACACAATCAGGTTAATACAATCAGGAAGGTGAATCAAAGAATGCTTACATGTATGCTTGCTCACAGGATGCAGGAGATCAAGATAGGGGAAGAGGGCAGTCACCAATGGAGTCCCCTAGGTTTCGGTGCAGAGACATTTTCTCTTTGGCATATACATCTCAAAAGTAAAAGGAAATACCAAAGGGCTTTGGTTGACTAAGTTTGAGATGACTGCAAGCTAGGAGCAGTTATTGAATCCCCACATGACTTAACCATCATGCAGGAAGCTTTGTTTCAAACAATAACTGGTGCCAGAATCATGAATTAAAACTAAACTCCAAGAAATACATTATCATATCTTTTGTGAAATCATCTACTCCAGGGAACTGTCAAATTGACAATGCCCCCAGAGCACTGACCCAGTTGTTTGGCATGTGGGAACTTGTGTGTACAGTGACCTAACCTTTGACCAGTATGTGCCCAGAGTCATAAGAAAGTCTTTCCATATTGCACAGTTTATAAACAAATTGATTGTGACTAGATCTAGAGATGTTGTTGTCCTTCTTTACAAGGCCCTCATTAGGTCAATCATTTTGTATAATGCCCACTTTGGCATGTATCTGTCCAGACCCATGTAACAATTGGAATACCCACAGAGATACCTTACTAAAAGGATACATGTCCTAAATAATAGGTCTTGCATGGGATACCTCAAAGATTTATCACTATACTCAGTATCCTGCAGAGTGCTTACACATAACATGTCTGGCATACAAAGCATCCTCTGACCTAATACAGATGGACCTACTAAACATCAGCAAATCAAATGGCATCAGAAATACTCAGTCCAGGTATCGTTGTGGAGAGATGGATGTATATCACAGAAGCCACCACTGTTCCAGAACAGACTATCCTTTCAAGGAAAACAAAGCTCATCCCTGTCCTTATTTAAATGCAACTTGAGTCTAAGGATGGATAATAGAAAACATACTCCAGGATTGCCCCTCATGCCACTGTGGATAGAGGCAGTTCCTAAATCCTGCATCCCTTACATGGGTCCCCTCAAACTATCTATAGAATGATCACATTTATTCTCACTAGGGTTATATACAATTAACAGCAATGGGATAGGTAAGACCAATCAGGAAATGCTAATTCAAGCACCAAAAGGGAAATTGGCTAAGCTTAAAATGTCCTCGAAGTGAACCAATGTTGTGGTAGTAAATCGTTTTAAAAAATTGCTGCTCTTTTCACCACCCCCCCCCCCCCCACCCCCACAGTCTTCAACAGCTTCCAGCACCTCTGCCTAAAAGACTGAAAAACTCTTACTCTGGCAGTTAGTGCAAATGATTAAAACTCCAACTTGTTAAAGAGCTGCTTCCATTTGCACAGGTGTAGGGTTTCCACCTCTGTTTACCTACTGTGTGACACTGAGCAAGTCATTTAACCAGACATTACTTTGGAGCAATTGGGCTAGGCTCTTAAATTGTCTCATGGACTTTATGCCTAGTAACTAAAAACCTGTTGTTGTCTGCCAGTCAGTCTCTATTGTATAGCTGACCTAGGTCAGGAAATGTAAGGCAGTATCATCAGCACACCAGGCAATTTATTCTTAATGGACAGCAGGACTGCATTTGTAGATAATGCACTGAAATGAAAAGTTGCCTGCAACCAGCAACCTTTGCATTAGTAATAGTTCTCTTTAAAGTGGAATTATTCAGATGGTTTTACTTTTGCATATATTTTGCATATTGATAGTGTAAGTTATCATGCAGTTAGTATTTCCTATTCTCTTGTAAATACTCTTCTATTTAAACTGTGATACACATATCTGGGTCTCATGGTCTGATGCTAGTGATCTTTGTGCAGTTTCATGTAGTTCATTCAAAGCTACCAATAAAATGCATGTAGTTTATTTCTTTATAAAAATAAGGGGTGTGCACAGCCAACAGAGTAGCTATAAGTGCTGGATGGGGTGGGTTGTGTGCTTTCTGTGGATGAAAGAAACTCTTACTCTTATCATCTGATCATTTTTAAACAGTCTATGATCTGACTATGCAGGACTAGTGTGCATGTATATGTATGTGGATAAAGTTGGGATCATTTGGTTACTGCATGTTTTGTGTGAAACAAATTGTTTAACTATATGACTCTGTGGTCATTATTATTGTTATTATTATATTTCATTTTTTAACACAGGCATCTAAGGAGGAGTCTGTCAACAGTGCATTTATAACTAGTTGGTTAAAAGATGTCTGGGGTAAAAATGACTGACCCGGCTGAGTTGCTAAAGTTAGAAAGTCATTAGTCTGTCTTTGCAGGACTAGTGTGTATATGTGTAAATTAAATTAAAATATATTACTGTGTCAGTTTTTTATCATAATCAGATGTGATGTGTACACAGTTATTAAAGTATCAGTTCAGTATGGATATTAGTGGATTATAATGACAACAGTTTGAGTGGTCTTTTATAGCTGAAATGTTTTGAAATAGGTAGTTTTGCCATTAATGGTTCATATATTTTCTTTTACTGTTTACTGGAAAAATTTTCAAAGCAACATATTTAAACTGGAGTGTAACAGATGTAGCTTTATTATAAAAAGAAATATAATTTATAACAATTAGGAAGGTGAATTAAAAAAAAACAGATATTTATGTATGGTACTAAAAATGTATGTGGGGGTCCATGGTTTGAAAACAACCTGAGGCCCAAGGCACACTAAATCTGACACTGAAATAAGACAAGTACTGTACATTCTCAGCAATATTACACATATTGCAATCTCCTATTATTACGTTTTCATGGTTTAAAATGTCACAGTAAATGGATACTGACTGCATACCATTTATTTTCATCTTTACTTACTTATGATGTAAGTACTCATTTCAGCACATCCTGTAAATTACTCTACACTTGGAAAATGACTACATTGAAATGTTACTTTCCAGAATAATTTTAAAAATATATTTTATTTATTTGTTACTTTAAAGCTTAATGCAAACTATCATCCTTGTGCAATATGACAATTTTCTTATCTGTTATTCTTATTCAGTTAAGGCAGTCATAACAGTACATTTTCCACTGAAAAATAACATTCAATATGGCCCTCAAAGCATCCTGTATAATTAATAATGACCTGGAAGCTAACATGTGAAATTGACAAGTTCCTGTTTTTCTCTGCTGCTGTAAATGGGTTGAGTGAAAACAATTAATGATGTCTCAAGGTGATGATAAATGCATGATGTGGACTGAATGGCGACAAAATCATTAGTACACTGGCTTAGAAAAATGGTTTTCTCACAATCCAGTTTTCAATGCTTATTGGTAGGATGTATGTGTGTGTGTACAATTTTATATAAATATATATATATATATATATATATATATATATATATATATATATATATATACACATATACACACACACACACACACACATATATATATATATATATTGACGAATGACAGATTATGTAAAATTGAATAAAATAAAATTAAATATAAGCTAGGAGGAGGGAATTAGAAAGAGTATATGTTAAAATCCTTCAAACCCCAAAACAAAACTGTTGAGGGCAAGTTAAATTCAATTGCCTTGTATATGCAGTGTCAGTATTATATATATATATATATATATATATATATATATATATATATATATATATATATATGAATAGAACAATCTTGTAGCAGAGCCATGTAGGTGGAAAATAAAAAGGACAATGCGTATACCTTCCTTTTTGCATAAATGCATGTGTTTATGCAAGTCTGTGTGTGTATGTGTGTGTGTCTGTGCGTGTATGTGTGTGTGTATGCATTGTTCAGTTTTTTCTTGCCAAATTAAATGAAGTTAGTATCCCTTCCCCTCAGCAATGGAGAAGCACTGAATGATGTGTCTTGCAGACATGTCGAGAGTCCCTAGTAAAAGAAATAGTGCTGAGTAACAACAATGAAGACAAGAATTAGTAAATAAAGCTTAGTGATCAAAGATAGAAATATGTAATGTTTTAGCAAAAAAAGTCTAGGACAAAATAAATCGAAACAAACTATGCACATTTAAAACAGTAAGTATGCTTGCTAGCAGATATGCTAAACATGAACTGTAAATATATCTAGGAATCAGATGTAGCATATTAAGTGGATGTATCATGTATGCTACTTTCCATGTTATTATTGTCACATACAGAAATACTGGAATCAAGATATATTCTCTTGCATATGTGTTATATATCAAGGCATTTCCTTAGGATATATAAAAGAATGACTAGAGATAATGTATGAAGAAACAATGGGGGAAACTATAAAGGCATTACTCTATGGATTAAATATTAGATTAATATACCATAAATGCAGGGCTATCAGAATACATGTAAGACTCTTGATTAACATCCAAATATTTTATACAAAGAAATTAAATATATAGTGAAGTCTTGTATCTTTCAATCAAGAGGTCTAAATGAGTATACCAGAAATTTCTCCTCTAAATTAATAATTACAACATATCCCAACAAGTGTGCATATTACATAAATCAAAGTTGATCAACTTGTAGTCCATTGATTACCTATTTATGTCCAACTCCCCCCCATGAAAATCAAATGTCAGATTGCATCATTGATTTAATATCAGTAATTTACATATGGTATCTGGAATTACAGCCAAGTTATTTTGATTTTTACATCTAAACAGGAAGAACTGCATCTAGTAGCCAAATGGACTGAACCATTCTTTGTGATTTTGTAGCACTATCAATCATTCTTCTCAGCTTCATTGCTCAAGAATTCTGGGCAATGCTAATGAACTTGTGGTAAAGGACAAAGTCCCAAAATTAAGACATTTTTTGAAAATCGATAAAACTGAAAAAATTTACAAGAAATAGAAATATCATTATTACTCTCATTTACTAAGAAAGTTAATAAAATATTGGGTTTTGCATCAACATGCATTTTCTAAGCAGTAAGCATTATTTACTAACTCTAATTTCCAGTGATTTGCCTTAAAAGCTAAAATCAAGGACATTCTGCAATACCAAAAACAGGCAAGAGGTAAGCTAACAACATGAAGATATAAACTGCAGGTGAAAAAATGTGCAATGCATTACAAAGAAAAGCTGCAATGGTTCCATTAATCCAGTTGCAAACCACAGATGCCCAGCATACTCATGTATTGTTGCATATCTGAAACATGCATTTATCACATAGTGCACTTCAGTAGGAGGAAAATTGATTCAAATTGAAAAGATGTAACAAACAAGATATGTTAGTTAAGGGTTACTATCATGTAGTTGAACTTTTACAAGTTCAAACCTCATATGGTAGAGACCATATGTTCGAATTTGTAAAAGTTTGAGCATTTCAATGGAAATCTCCATAAGCGGAGGTTTCCATTTAGTTTAATGGGGTGTGATCTTGGAGTTGGTATATTTAAGTAGCGGGGGGTGTGGAGGGTGCAGGGGGGCTGGGCCCCTGCTTAAAACAGTTTATTTTGTTTGTCTATAACTCACGTAAATCACTGTATATGCATTAGTGAGGCTACTATCCTCATCTATGTTTATGGCTGACAACGTTTGCATTTCTATGGGCCTAAAGTGTGTATAAAAGAAGGACAGATACTGATCCCTTGCATATTTTATATGTGTCACTTTGTATTAGTTTGTTTGGTATGCAAACTCATGCCTAGTTTGGCTTTGTTGTTGATGTTTTCTATTAGTCCTGACTTTGTTGTAATGTTGTCTGTTAGCCCTGATTTTACAGTCTACCTTTCTGATCACTAGCCCAGGCAGTAAGCATCCTACTAGGAATCCCTCCTATAGGGGTACTAACTATTTTAACTTGGTAATATTGGTGCAGTGTTCAGGTGTAAAAATGATGTTGAGCAAATGTGTGTTTTCCTGGTATTGCACAGGAAAAACAGGATTATCATACTTATTGTCTGCTGATGGAGTTTGAGGAAGACCCTTAAACAAATGTATAGATATGAGAAACCACTGATTATACTCTTTCTTTTAGAGCTAAAATGGGAGGGTCATTCCTTTGACAAAGAAATGTCTTGTGTTCCTAATACCACTGCAGTCTGTTCCAGTGTTAAAGCACAAACTCAAGTAAGGATCTTTCAAAAACACAATAACATTGGTTACAAAGGAAGAAATTTTATGCCATATAAAGTATGAATTATAGACAAGTTCGTACTTTAACTACGAAACATGAATGCACTAAGGTTGGCATGGGACTTCAGACAGGACTGCTGGAACAGTTAATGAATGTAGTGTATACTGTATAGGCATTTTTTGAGGAAATGGATTGCAGAATTTAGTGGCAAGTTTAGACAGATAAACATGCTTAACATGAGTTGCCATGGATATCCCTTGCCATTTCAGTGCAATGCCTTATACCTCAAAGGAAAAATGAAGTTATGCTCTTATGTGACTTTTCTGCACTTGAAACAAAAAGTGTTTCTGTTACTTTGGCTTCACAAGGAATGCTCAGTGCAGTTTCTTATTCTCAGCTCTTTAAGTTGCATAGTTGAGTCAATATGCATTAATTTTGTGTGATGTTAAGAGTACATCTCAAAGCTAAAACTGAATTCTTAGGGTTATTGATTTTATATCTCTAAGGCTAGTGCCTGACTTCACTTAAAATCTATTTTCTATTGAAATAAATGTGAGGTAATTTTCAGCAGTGAAATCTGGTATTTAGAAAACTCTATTTGAAACAGAAATGCAACACAGCTTAAAGACCCCATATATGTTAGATGTCCTCCATAGAGAATATGTAGCCCATAATACTGCAATATACCAAAAACTGTTAACCTGCTTTAGATATTGATATGCCTATGAATGTTTATTTTCCTCCACATGAATTATCAGTTAAACCTGCACATCATTTTCTACTGACGGATATTTGACAGTCTTATCTCCCTTTATGCATGAGATAAATAATTTCTGAAACTCCTGGTAAAACAATTGTAGGCATAACATTCACAATAAGAATTACAAGAACATTGCATTTATTCTCTGTCTTAGGATGAAACCAAAATAAAAGCATTTGGAATAAAAATATTTAGCAGTTGATATACTGGACAAATGTTGTCATAAGGGAGGAAGTTTGTGACAAATGAGAATTTTACTTACTGTCAATAGAAATGGCTTAATTAATGGGGCCTTTGACTAATTTTGCTTTATTCAGGATAGAATCTTCAAACTTTTGGTGGGCAAGTTCAGATTTATTCAAACATGACACATTAAAACAGATGGATACAAACAACATAAACAAGGTACAAATACAAAATAGATGTGTCAGGTGCAGTGCAACAGAGATAAATCAGAGAGATGATATAAAAATGAAACTATAACAGTGACATTAAAATGCAAAATTAAATAAATATGTCTTAAGAGACTCTTTAAAACTATTCAGCATTGGCATCTCTGAGCCACCTTAGCACTAAATATAAAGGCTATGGGACCTGATGGGCAAAAGAGAATGGCCTAAACATCTGGAACTGCACCTTGAGAACCACTGGCTGCCTCTGTGTTGTAAAACATATAGACAGAATGGCACGATGCAAGGAACTTTTTCACACAGAGGGAGACATGTAGGCTTGGTAAGCCAAGATCAGGTATTCATAGATCATGGTGCTTAAGTAGGTAAAGCACTATTGAAGCTTGGAAGATCTGGTTTAATATGATCTTCTTCTTCTTTCGGCTGCTCCCGTTAGGGGTCGCCACAGCAGATCAACTGTTTCCATTTCTTCCTGTCCCCTGCATCTTGCTCTGTCACACCAACCGCCTG
Organism: Protopterus annectens; assembly: GCF_019279795.1. NCBI lineage: Eukaryota > Metazoa > Chordata > Ceratodontiformes > Protopteridae > Protopterus > Protopterus annectens. The sequence continues at coordinate 1,007,618,443 of NC_056725.1, read as the reverse complement.
CATGTCCTCTCTCACCACATCCATAAACCTTATCTTAGGCCTTCCTCTTTTCCTGTTACCTGGCAGGGCAGCTTCATCCTCAGCATCTTTTTCCCAATATACTCTGCATTCCCCCTCAGCACATGTCCAAACCAATGTAATCTTGCCTCTCTGGCTTTGTCTCCAAACCTTCCAACCTGGGCTGATCCTCTAATATACTTATTCCTAACCCTGTCCATCCCCTTCACACCCAGTGCATGTGAATTAACAGTAAGCAACTGTACAGCAGCATTCCACTGCAAATGATGCATTACTAAGTGGAGAAACCTTAGCTTCAGAAAGTAACAGTAGCCACATTTGAAAAAACTAGGGCATGAACAATAACAGGCAGGTCATCTGCTGGCATAATTGCCTAAGACAGGTGATATTCCTTACATGAAAGTATGAGCTGATACCCTGTCTTCGAGAGTTAATCTACCAAGAAGTACAACTCCAGGTTCACAAACCTTTGACAGAGGATTAAGCCTGTCGTCCCCTGTCAATATTATAACAGCATAGGTTTTGAATGTTTCAGTCTGCTAGTGTGGCATAGTAAGTCATAGGAACCATTTTAGTTGTACTGAGTCTGAATTTATTATATCCCATCCTCTGTGGATGCAGTCAGGGTAGCCACCATTGCATTCATAACTGAAATGCTAGCCTGTACAGTCCTGTGTGTTTTCATAGCAGTGAAACACTTAACATGTCCTCTGAATAACAATCAACAGAGGTATCATACCTAGTGAACAAACTGGTATGCAAAATGGAACCTCATGGAAGTCTATAGTCCACAGAATGTACTGAGGAGAAGTTGAATCAAGAAGCCATCCTCTGAGAGCTCCCAAACACGTAAGGAGTTGAACTACTCAAAGATGAATCATGAAAACCAGAAATGTCTTGTAAACACTTAAAAAGGGATTCTATGATTAGCCATGCTAAATGCTACCAAAATATTAAGGAGGAGTGGGTCTGTTGATTTGAGCATTAACAGTGCACATCAGAATTGTTTGTGAATTATTCATACATTAAACCCTAGGCAAGAAATCCCACCCTTGTAATCTTTCCTCCCCCCCCCCAGCTATCTGTGTCATTCTTGATTTACTTTCATCTTGATAGCTTCACCTCACTATTTGAAATTATATGGGCAGAGGGGATTCACAGAGCCTTGCACTTGTACAGTTCCCATCCTTGACCCTATGAGGATTGAAATAAATACCAGCTTTTTTTTTGCAATTATCCTACTATTGTTTTATCTCATTTATCAAATGTTCCTACTTTAAATTTTTCTAATGTTTCTCGTTTTCTTTACTTCTACAGTCTCAGAATGTTTAAAATCTCTTTATCATAAATTATTATTTACAAGGGCACAAACTAAACATTCTTAAACTAGATTTATTTACATTTGTTGCCAATTGGGCTAACCTCTTTTGGTCTATGTCCTACTTTTACAGAATATATTAGTACTTATATAGATTTGAGGGATAGCTGTACATGTACTGGACAAGTTCTAAAACAAGAAGGCACTAGAAACCTGTTTTCTGGAGGGTGGCATGAAAGTTCCTTACTTAGAAAGGAGATATGAAAAGAGATGGCAAAAAGCAGGCAGAAACTGATATGAACAACAAATCTATTGTTTTATATATATATATATATATATATATATATATATATATATATATATATATATATAGCTTGATTCAGATAAAAAATTGCTGCTTTAAGTATGCGATGAACAAGATCTTATGCAGAATAAAGAGGGATTGTCACAAAGTGAATCACTAAAAGAATGTCAAGTTGCACAACAAAGAAAATTCATCTTCAAATGAATCCAAAGATGTGGCAGCTATTTCATTGGGAGAGAAAGGGCCATAATAACTAACTAGAACTATTGCTCTGAAAAAAGGAAATGAATTGTACACTGTTACCACATTACAAAGAGGAATGATAAATATATAATAGATGAAGACAAAGATTCCAGCTATAAGAACATATATAAATGGTGCAATTTTATTCCTCTGTGCCATAGATCCAGACCAGGCATGCTACCTTCTTTTTAGCTAACAATAGCATTTCATATGAGTAAGAAGTCATAAAGAAAGTTAAAATGTATCTTAGTAATAGGGATGAATAGCCAGGTAGAGAGAGACTGATATAGATATATGGATATATTACAGCTATATTGGTCTATATACACAAATCTATATTTATGTGTGTGTGTGTGTGTGTGTGTGTGTGTGTGTGTGTGTGTGTGTGTGTGTGTGTGTGTGTGTGTGTGTGTGTGTGTGTATGTGTGTGTGAGCGAGCCTGTACATGCATTAGGGTGCTTTGGAATTTTTTGCCATAGATGTGTAGGTTAATACTAAGCTTGCAGCCGGAGAGCCATTAAGAAGTTTAGCAACATTGCCTATGTATTAACAAGATAAAGCTATTTACCTGGGTGCAGAAGATCATTTGCTCTAAGGCTAGGCATGAAGTTGTGGTTACTCACTTGAATGTTGTGGCTGGCTTTGAAGGTAGTCATGGAGATACATTGTTTGATGAGCAGAAAGCATCTATACCAAACATGTGGAACACACTGGGTAAGAAATCCATGATGTCAGCAAGTGCTTTTGATTTATAGTAGAAGATTATGAAGAAGCAACGAGTGCCTCAGAAATCAGACTGGTTTGCAAAACATACCAGTTATGGTTGTCCAGGAAATCAGTAAATACAAATAAAAAACACAAAGAAAGAAAAACTAATAAAAAATATTAAAACCACAAAGACCAGCAAAAAAAAAAAAAACAAAATGTAATACAAAGTAAAAATCTGTAGCGCCTTGGCAAAAAGCCTTTCAAGAGTATAAAATAAGACACCCAAAACAAATTTAAATACTCAATCACATTAAATAATTGAAACCAATTAATATATAAAAATATTAATTATATTAAATAAGCATCTTCCAATTGCATTCTGAGTTCAACCCAGCAGGTGCCAGCATATCAAACTTCAAAATAAAAGTAGTCTCTTTATAAAGCAACTTATTTTTAGTTGACCAACATCCAAAACCTTAACTTTTTCTAAAATAGACCCTTGCAAACAATTATTATTCCCCCCATGATAGACTAAAAATACAAAGCTAAAGGGCTCTCAACCTTTTTTTTCCAATATCTCTCAGGTGCTCCTGTAGTCTTACCTTAAAAGGTCTCTTACTTTCTACTTTTTACTAAGTTAAGGTTTTGGAAGTTGAACAACTAAAAATAGGTTGCTTTATAAAGAGACTATTTTTATTTTGAAGTTTGATATGCTGACACCTGCTGGGTTGAATTCAGAATGCAATTGGAAGATGCTTATTTAATATAATCAATTTTTTTGTATTAATTGTTTCAATTATTTAATGTGATTGAGTATTTAAATGTGTTTTGGGTGAGTTATTTTATACTCTTGAAAGGCTTAGTGCAAAGGCACTACAGATTTTTACTTTGCATTAAAATCGGGGTTTTTACTGGTCATTGTGGTTTTAATATTTTTTAATTCATTTTTCTTACTTTATGTTTTTTTATTTTTTTGGTCATGGCCAGTGACCTATCTTTTCAATTACCTCGAATTTTTAGAAATGAAGGTATTGAAATTACACAAAGGACTATGAACCATTATATTTCTCAACCAGGTGACCAGATGAGTGATTGTATGAATGGCCAAAGATTACGAGATGCTACTCAGACTTGGGGAAAGGTCGTAGAAGATGGTCATAATCCCGAACTGTTAATCCTTTCTCTGTGGTTCTCATGTTCCAGTGCACAATAGCCAGTGGAATTGCAAGGTACTGTTGAAAAATTGGAGCATTTGCTATTTAAGGAGAATTTGGTGTTTTATAATACTATGAGTCTCCAAAGTTATGTGGAACTAGATGTTTCACTGAGAGGTCTACAGGTATTTAAAAACGCATCTATGCCCTTTGACCTAAATAATGCCAAAGGTAAGAAATTTTCAGCTCGATGGACTGCAGCAGTGCACTGGTGTGTGATGAAATGGATCTCCATTCTGATAGAGAAGGACTTTGTAAAACAACGATCTATAAAGGAAGAAATTGTTGGTGTGTGTGCTTCACTTTCTGTACAGTTGCCATCCTCCCATTTGGAAGATATTTTGGAAGGTATTAATGAAAAAATAAAGGAGGCTTCAGATATTTTAATAGCCCGTAAGTTGAAAAAGCTAAGAAGGGATGTGAACAATTACAGTAGTGGTTCAGCCTTTCAAGTAACCAATAAGAAGAGATGACAAGGAGGTTGGCACTCCCTAGAGGGGGGAAGTGAAGCAACAGCACAGAGTTTCATTTGCTTCTTCTGAGGCGACATGCAGTTCTTCCGAGTGGGAAAATGAGAGAGCTTATCCACCCTTGCATCCTGCCCAACAGCCAAATTATATGAAAGAGATTCAGCAAGGAAGAGAGAACATCCAGAAGTGACCAGAGGGAAGCAGTCTTATGTATATCATGAAAAAAAGATGACATTGACTCTAAGACTTTTTCTGTTAATAATGACTGTAAAAGTTTGGTTTTAAATATATCGAGCATCGAGTTGTCTGATGTTGAGGTTTCTGTATTAAATCATGGTTTGAAGTTTATCCCCAACATTTTACCTAGACCACATGTTCTTAAAATGGAAATGTTTAGATTTATTAGGAAATTGCATTTATGCATTGTTCTTTGTGTAATGAGAAGATTAGTAATGTTGAATTATATGATACTTTTAGTACCGATGAAAATGTTCAAGATGAGTTTCTTACTTGTGATTCTTCTATAAATGAAAATTTAGTCAATGATGCTTATTGTTTAATGGATACCTCAGATGTTCCATGTAAAAGTGGTTTTATCCCTCCTTTTGTTCATGAAGGGATAAAAAGTTTCTCCACCATGGTGGATTATGCTATAGAGAGTGAGTATAAAAAGTTCTTGAAACAGAGAGGAAAGGTTGATTATAACTTCACTAAAGCAGAGTGGTTGGCCCTTAAATGTTTGAGTCAGTGGGATGATATTGTTTTTAAACCATCAGATAAGGGCATTTAGATTGTTGTGATGTACCACTAGCAGTATGAAAGAATGTGTTATCTTCTTCTTTCGGCTTTCTCCTGGTTAGGTGCCACCACAGCAGATCACCTGTCTGCTCATGATTGGCGTTAGAGTTTTTATGGTGTTGAGTTTCCAGCCCAGCACCCAATCTTCCATGGAAGGAACACATTCATGCCTAGGGCCATTTTAGAGTGTCCAGTTCACCTACAGCATGTCTTTGGGATGTGAGAGGAAACCGGAGCACCCTGAGGTAACCCATGCGACCAGAGGGAGGACATGCAGACTCCGCACAGAAGGCACCCCAGCCGAGGATTGAACCAGAAAACCTCTTACTGTGAGGTGGTAATGCTAACCGCTGCACCACCATGACCGCCCATGAAAGAATGTGTTATAAAAACTTGAATTACTTGAGTACGTATGACATAGTCAGCATAGTGGAGTATTAAGGAATTTTGAGAGTTTGCTGCATAAGAGATTTAGGTTAGGTTATTTGTCTAACAAAGATATGGAGTAGAAATTCTCAATTAAGGGTTGCACTTTAGCAGCTTTCTATCATTTGCCCAAGATTCATAAGAATTTAACTTCTCCTTCAGGTCAACCTATTGTGTCAGCGGTGAATTATTTTTTACATGGAATAGATTTGGTTTTACATAAATATTTGTTAGCATCAGTAGTAAAACTAGATTCATATATTCATGATAGTTTTGATTTTCTGGATAAAATTAAAGAAGTGCATTGGAGATAAGGTTGTTATTGGTTAGTTTTGGATATAAAGAGCCTCTCTACAAATATTCAGCATCACTGGGGTTAGGAAGCATTAACAGTTTTTTTGGGGATAGTACCACTTTCCATTTTTATGATTGAGTTAGTGTATTTTTGTTTATTACATAATTATTTTAAGTTTTATTGGAAAATTTATCATCAGATTAAAGGGACATCAATGGGGGCTTCTTTTGTCCTCATGTATGCAAATCTTTGTATGGGTTTATTTGAGAAGAAGTATTTATATCATTTGGATTTTTTTAGGATTTGTGTTAAGTATTTTAGATTTATTGATGATTTAATTTTTTTGTGTAATTGAGGGTGTAATTTAGTGGATGCTTTTTTAAATGATTTGCAGCAGAATGTTTTTGGTTTTCAGTTTGATGGCATTCAATCCGGCAATAATGTGTTATTTTTCTGGATCTTATTTTGGAAGGCTCAGTAGAGAGTGGTATTAGGAATAGGGTGCATAGTAAATTTGATAATGATTTGTATTTTTTAGATGCCAGAAGTTGCCACCTGCCCCATTTAATTAATGCATTACCCTATGGTGAATTGTCACATATCAGTAGGCTTTGCAATGTTCCTGAAGAATTACAAGTGCAATTGCTGTGAATATGTGTGATGTTCAGTCAGAGGGGGTATGATATGCATATTATAGATAGTGCTATGTCTAGGTTAATGTCAGGAGGTCAGAGTGTAATGAAGCCCCACAATCTACTAGTGTAGCGAGTTTTTGATGGGGGGGATTATGGTCCCTGAAAATACGTTTTATTTTGTTACTATGTTCACTGTGTTCACTGTATTTACTGAAAAGGTTGTAGACGTTATTAGGTTTTACTGTTTTTTTTTTATCCAAATACAAGGATTTGAAATTTTTCCCTAATAAGCTTCATTTTAATTATAAAAAGGGTCGTAGTATAAAACATATGATTGCACATAGTCATTATACATCCCCTAGTGTGAAGATGGTGAGAGAAAGTAGAAGTTTGGGGACCTTCTCGTGTGGTAATTGTTCAGTTTGTAAACATGTGATTCACTGCTTTAACAGAATTAATAATGTTAGGTTTATACCTAAAGCTATTTTTAATTGTACTACTGAGTGCATTATATATGCCTTGAGGTATTCCTGTGGTCCATTTTTATAGGGGAAAGTAAGAGTCCTTATAAGATAAGACTACAGAAGCACCTGAGAGATATTAGAAATAAAAAAAAGCTTAGAGCCCTTTAGCTTTGCATTTTTTAGTCCATCATGGGGGGATAATAGTTGTTTGCAAGGGACTATTTTAGAAAACGTTAAGGTTTTGGATGTTGGACAACTAAAAAGTTAGTTGCTTTATAAAGAGACTATTTTTATTTTGAAGTTTCATATGCTGACACCTGCTGGGTTGAGCTCAGAATGCAATTGGAAGATGCTTATTTAATATAATTAAAGTTTTTATGTATTATTGGATTCAATTATTTAATTTGATTGACTATTTAAATGTGTTTTGAGTGTGTTATTTTATACTCTTGAAAGGCTTTGTGCTGAGGCGCTAGTGATTTTTACTTTGTATTAAATTTCGGGTTTTTACTGGTCATTGTGGTTTTAATATCAGTAAATACAAGTTGTCTTTAGAAAAACCATGAAATATGGTAACTTTTTGGGGTGGGGAAGCTTGTAATATGATTGAATATTACAGCTAGGTGATTTGATTTAACTGCGGGTATGGTGCCATTTGGGGACAGTACAAGAGGGAGAACAGTGGGTAAGAACAAGAACAAAGAGGCTTTTACCTCTGGTCAAAGTATGGACAATCCAAACTAGGAAGCTGCTATCAACAAAGACAAGGAAACTATGTTTATTTTTTCACTGATGGGTAATTAAAGTCACCCATAATAAGGTTATTTGGCTTAATGGGCAGTTTTTTTGAGTTAACTTAGGTACTCAGTATGCTCTGAAGGCAACATAAAAGGAAACTTGTAGTTGGTAATGATGTAAGGATGGTTTTGTTGAGATATGCTAACTCTATAAGTTCTACATTGTTACAGTTCAAGATTTGACATGCAACAATATGGTTCTTGATAAAAATATAGATATCCCCCAAAGTTCTCACAGTCCTTCAATGCATTATTTGTATAGTATCTTGATAAGAAGGGAGTCTGTAATTATTCTGAAACCAAGTCATGTTAGCTCCACAAATAACTGTAGCTTTAAGGATGAAGTAAGCTGGATACTCACACATTTTGCTGTTTAAGGTTTACCACTCCGCAAAGGAACCTTGATGTTTGAATTGGAATTTGTTAGTTGGTAAATGCATGAGTGGAACATAGTCTAAAGAAGACATTTTGTGGAAACTAAACTTCCACCCAGTATATGAAAGTCAATCATTGACAAAGCAGGTGGGTATGTTGACTATTTCATCTTAGGCAGACATACACTAGTTCCCCTAGAATAATACCGGTTAACAATTATTAAAGCCAGTCATTTTTTCTGTGATTTTAGGTATCATTCTTAGTAAGGGAAAAATGCTATCACATCCTGGTGGTTTACCTTCTTTTGAGAGATAGTTGGCAACTATGAAGGTGTTACTGCTCAATGCTCCACTCCCTACTAGCTCTCCTCACCCTAGAAAGTGCTGACATCTATGAGGTCACTGAGACATATCCAGAGACAGCACTCCAGCAGTGCCAGGCTGTAATGCCTTCCACACTTTTAAACCAGCTACTAAACAGGCAAAGACTAAAGGTGGAGGTGTCTCGATTTACATAAAAAAATCTATACTTCAAGGCTTGTCAAACAGGACAATGTGCTTGGGCTTATCCATGATCAAATCACCATAGGCAAAATCCCATACCACTTCCTTGCGATCTATAGGTCCCCCTCTATGATCAAGGAAATCCATAACATGTATTTAAACTTTTGGAAACACTCACCATCCAACCCAATACCATATTCATGGATGACTTTAATTACACCACTATTAACTGGGAATCATATATGACACCGCACGTACAGGCACAGAGATTCCTGGATTTTGTAAACACAAACTCCCTAGACCAGATTGTCAGAACACCAACCAGAGGTGCAAACATACTGGATCTGGTCTTCACTAATATGGGAGAGTGCTACACAACCCCTTGTGTAATGTCTTCTCTGGTAAGGTCAGACCATAAAATGGTCTCCTTTGAAGTAAAAATAAAACCTGGAACCCCAGCTAACCCTGGAATATTCAGAAACTACTCTAAGACTAACTTCCTACCATTAAGTGATAACTTGGTAAAATTTCAAGCCCCCATAAATCTAAGAACACTGCTGTCTACATGGAACTGTTCACATAATCTGTATACAAACATGTTAATAGCTGCATAGAGGCAGCTGTACCCACCCAGCAAGAAGTACAGAACTAACTCATAAAACAAGCCACCCCAGGGGAATCAGAACATCAATAGGCTGTATAACAGGAGGAAGAAAATCATGGCAAAAGTTAGGATGTGTAGCACCCAGTAGGATAAAAGCATTATCATCAAACTAAACAAACAACTCAGAGGACAAATATAGTCCATCAAAGCCAAATTTGACATAAATTTGGCTTCCCAGACCAAAGACAACTACAACATTCTTTAACTATGTCAACAAATTCAAATGCAATACACAATTATGTGCAGAGATCGTTGATAATGAAACCACCTGTACTGAGTCAGAAGATATAGCAAGCTACTGGCCAACAAATTCAGCTCCAGCTTTACCACTCTCTCCCCCTCAACCTTCCATCAGGAAATACCATCAAATATAACTCTCCTAACTATCACTAGGGAACAGGTTCTCAATGCTCTCTCATATAGCATAAAACATGATCTATTAGGCCCTCTGGAATTGCATTTTAACCGTAGGTTCCAAACAGGCTTCATGGAGAGAATACCTCTCAACCTCTGGACAAAGCCATAAATAATGGGGGGACAAAGGCACAAAAATATGGATAATTTTTAAATATTACTCTTACAAACTTAGAAAGTTGATAGAATAACAGGTTTTGCTTTAGCATGAATTTTCTGAAGAATATGAAGTATGAAACTGAAATGTCTACCATTATTTTCTGACTTCAGCTCTCAATGATTTGTCAGTGATTTTCCAGAAAATCACAATTTTATGAGAAACAGAACAAAAATATGAGGCAAAAATCTATACAGTTGAGAGCTATTACAGACAGCAGAAACAATCATCCTTCTTAACAAAGTTAGGTCATCTACAGACCCTGGAAACTATAGACCCATAAGTCTCACTAGTCTCATATGCAAAGCCATGGAAAGAATTATCATGGAAATGATAAATAATGACATACAAAACCTCCAGACACTGGTCCCAACCCAATTTGGTTTTATCAAGGGCAGGTCATGTCTACTCAACCTAGTGGACTTCTTTGATAAGGTCATCAAAGATATGGATGAGGGCAAAATGGTTCACACTGCCAACTTCATCTGGCCAAGGCATTTGACACAATGCCCCACTCATGCATTGTTGACAACTCAAGAGGTTAGGTATAAACTCTTATGTCACCCTGGACATAGCCTGATGGCTCATAGACAGGACCTAGGAAGTTAGAATTGGGGAGCCAGCCTCTATACAAAGGCGAATCATAAGAGAAGACCCTCAGGCATCGGCCCTGGGAATGCTCCTTTTTGTCATTTTGTTCTCCGAAATCAATGCCAATGTCACTGGCCTCAGGGTAATTAAATATGCAGATGAATGCCAATTAGGTGCAGTCATAGAATCTCCCATTCTCAAGAAGGGCTGACATAGACAAATAACTGGTTTCTGAGCTATGGACTAAAACTAAATTCCAAGAAATAAATAATAGTATTCTTTGGGAAGTTATCCACCCCTGGTAAATATCATATTAGCAGCATACCCTTAGAGGTGACTCAGTAGTCAGGGACTTGGGGATACACATATGTAATCTAGCCTTTGACCATCCTATGTCTACAGCAGTAAGAAAATTATTCTGTGTTGTGCAACTGTAGCGCACAAGCAGGTGTAGCTGAAGTAGATATGGGTTCCTTCCTACCTGACTCTGGTGACACCCCTATGAAGCCCAACACACCAAGGTGGCAAGAATGACAGAATTATTTTCTAGCTGACACATCTAGTTTAAAAGGCAATAGCACATCCACAAACAAATTATTTCAACAATGCACCAGTTAGCAATAAGGCAAGGTGAGATATGCATGCAATGAAACCATACATCCACCCTCTTCCCCAGAACTCAACAGAAAAAGGTCTTGACATTCAAACATGCACAAAGAAGGCAATATCAATGAGCAATAAAGCTTTATAATGCAGCAATACAAACACAGGAGAAAAATGCAAAGTCATTAGGCAAAAAAAGAGTTATAATACAGCAATACAAATATGAGAAAATGCAATGTCACTGAGCAGCAAAATTCTTGAAGGCAACAGTACTAACACGAGCAAAATGCAATGTCATTGAACAATGAAGATTTATAATGCAACAATACAAATATGAGAAAATGTAATGTCGTTGAGCAGCAAAATTCTTGAAGGCAACAGTACTAACGCAAGCAAAATAGAATATCATTGAACAATGAAGATTTATAATGCAACAATACAAATATGAGAAAATGCAATGTCACTGAGCAGTACTAACACTCTCACCCCCCTGATCAATTCTAAACAGACTAACTATGAAACACTCTATTATATCCTGTTCACTAGCCAGTGACTACTTACAGTCTGGCTGCCGGCATGAAGGGGCCCACGTTGTAGGTCATATGGATCCCAGTTATTTGTAATCCACAAAGCATTTGGGGGGGGATCCACAATATTATAAAAATATAAAATGACGGCCAAATCCTCTCACCACTCCATCCAGAATATTCTAGTGACTAGGCGCCATGGTCCCTCTGATGAGAAAAGTAGAAAAATCATCAGCCAGAACTCTGGTAATCATCTGTTGCTTCTCTGTACTAGGCCCAAAGGAACTCATTTCTTGCTGAACCATATGCATACATGGAACTACTGGTTTCGGACTTCTGTCCTGATTCCACAAAATACCATCATCCAGGATTTCATCAAAAGGCAGACACAATCTGTTACTTCACTTTCCTGTCCCCAGAGCACTAGAAACAGAAATCCAGTCATGTTACAAGGCCCTTTTTCCCTTCAGCACCTTGTTTCAGTCTTCCCTCCTTCTAGTGTTCCAGTCTCCTCCTTCACTTTTGAAATTGTCTTTTATATTCCTGAAAAGTGCTCTACCTTGTGGTGTAATGAAAAACTACAGTCTATTACTTTTACAATGAAATACAGTGGGAGCTACACTCTCCCCAATTAAAAATCTCGGGTCCCCCCAAGTCAAATGTAGATTAGCAGCAAAATATTTACAAGCACTAGTACACCATCAACTGAACAATATTTTTGCATTCAAAAGGTACATTCCACCAAGGGTAATCAGCCTTATGCGTATCTTGGGAAGGGATGTCACCACTGGAGTAGGAGGCCTAGGGATTATGGGTGCAGACTCTGTTATGAGCTGTGGTCACAGGTTCCTGTGTACTATGTCCCAAACTGTTATATGTAAGTATCTGTGGGGGCCGATTCAGTGTCTGCAGTTTTGGTTCAGAAGAGACAGCTAAAGAATTTTGCTTGGAAGGTTTGTCAGCCGCATCACATTCAATGTCCAGTTCTTCAGTAGGCATATTGTCTACTTCTAAGATCGCCTCTTGTATAACTTCACTTTCGTTTTCCATAATGGCATGACTGTCCTCAGCACTATTTTCTGAAGTTTGCATAGCAGAGCCTCCATTAATATCAGGTTCTGTAAGAGGCACAGAAACATTACTTAGTCTACTGTTAGGTCTGGGCTGCTCAAAATGACAAGGAACAAATTCCAGTGCATTTACATTGAGATTACAACCCACGGGGTCTTAAACATCCTCATAAAAAGTTAACTGAAACCACAGTCATCATCACTGTCCTCCTCTCCTTCATCAGGAGAGAGCATAGGATCTTGAACATTGGAGGGAATAGTTCCTCTCCACCTTAACCTTCTGGATCGCCTTGAGTTAGGCTTCCGCTGAACCATTCTGGGTTCCGGATTCATGAGACTCACTGATTTTGCCAAAGGCATTAAGTTGTTGTGGTGCCACATTTTAATGTGTCCTTCTTTCCCCTCAGGGCAACTTGGTAGACAGGGATATTAGGTAGCTGAGAACAAATTATGTAAATCTCAGATCCCCAGAGGTCAGCTATTTTATGGTTTCCTTGTAGTCCCAAATTTCTCAAAAGAACTCTGTCCCCTGGCTGTAAGTCATACATCTTTACTTTTTTGTCATAGTGAGCCTTGTTTTGCTGATGTCTTTGTCCTGTTGATTTTTCAGCAAGCTCATAAGCCTGTCTGAGGTTCTTCTTGAGTTCCTCCACATAACTGCCATTCAATCGAACTGGTGTATCATCAGCTGTGACTCCAAAGGTGACTTCAACAGGAAGATAAGCTTCTCTTCCAAACATTAGGAAGTAAGGAGAGAATCCTGTAGCATCATTTTGCGTACTGATGTAAGCATGCACCACGGTGGCTACATGTCTACTCCATTGACTCTTCTTCTCAACAGATAGTGCCCCCAACATGTCTTATAAAGTTCTGTTGAAATGCTCAGGCTGAGGATCCTCTTGAGGATGATAAGGAGTGGTGCAGCTTTTTTGAACTCCCAACAGAGTGTACAAAGAACTTCTCAACTAGTAGTTTCACCACTGTAATAGCTTTTTGATCGCGAGTGGGGAATGCTTGAGTGTATCTGGTATAGTGGTCTGTCACCATCAGCACATTACTGATCCCGCCTTCATCTGGTTCAATGCACAGAAAATCTATACAGACCAGCTTTATGGTTCCACTACTTTCCATTTGACCCAATGAGACAGCTCTGGTCGGCAGAGTCTTTCTCTGAATGCAACAAAAACATGTACAACAATAATCCTCAACATCTTGATTCATACATGGCCAGTAGAAAATGTCTCGTACCAGACCCATAGTTCTGCCATAACCAAGATAACCATGTTCATCATGTAATGACCAGAGTACTTCTTCTCTATACTTCTGTGGAAGCAACAATTGCTATTTTTCACTGCCGAGTGCACTTGGAGATCTCCTATACACTAGTCCATTCTTTATCTGGAGTCTGTTCCATTCTTTGGCCAAAAGTCTTGCCAGAGGATGAATATCCATGTGGAACATATTAACTTGTTTCTTCCCTAAAGCAGCTACCACCAGCTGACCTAAGGGGTCTTCTCTTTGATGTCTCCTGAGGTCACTGTTACTCAAAGCTGGTAGTGATGAAGCCTGTAAAGTGACCAGATTACAGTAAGCTTGGGGTATGCTTGCTGCAGACAGACCCAACTTCTGGTCCAACATTCTGTGTGTTGATAGCAGGTTGCAATCTGACATGCAGCTCTCACCTCTGGCACTGGAATTTCCACCCACTCATCATTGGGGTGTAAATCTCCCTGAGGTCTTCCAGACAGACCATCAGCATCTCCATTTTTGTGTCCTGGGTGATATTTCAAACTGAAATTATAGTCACATAGAGCTGCCATCCATATTGGCCAGTAGCATCTAGCTTTGCAGTGGTCTGGATGTATGTCAGAGGATTGTTGTCAGTCTGCACTTCAAATTCAGCTCCATAGAGATAGTCATGCAGCTTGTCCACTACCACTCACTTTAAGGCAAAGAATTCCAACTTGTGTACAAGGTAGTATCTTTCTGTGGGGGATAAACTCCGACTGATAAAATCCACAGGTCTCAGCTTCTTGCCATACTCCTGGTAAAGGACTCCTCATAAGCCATCCCTGCTAGCATCCACATGTAAAGTGTATGGCTTTGTTGAGTCAGCATAAGCCAGCACAGGGGCATGTGTGAGGCAATACTTAAGCTATTCAAATGACTCTTCACAGTCAGAGCCCAACAACTCTCAATGAGTTATTTAGAACCTCTCGGTCCCTTAGGATTTTTCACAAGGATGTCTTCATCTGTTTCACCTGTTTTCTCATCATTTCGGAGCAACTGGTTGAGGTTCATAGGTTCATAGGTAGGTACTAGGCTATCGGCCCAAGGGCCTACATAAGCCTAGCCAGCATGGTTTCATGGCTTATGCCACCCAAGAAAGTTATCTTCCTGTGCCACTGTCGAGCAGAGACACAGAAATGATCCCTGGGGTGTATTTCCTATTTCCCATCCACTCATCAAGATTTTTCTTGGAGAGTGCTAATGAAGAACTTTGTTTGACATAGATGGGTAGTTTGTTCCGGACTATAAGAAGTCTCTGGGACCAGAATCTATCCCTCCAGCACGTCCTGTTTATTGTGGTGACAAGGTTTAGGTCCCTAGAGCATGTAGCATGGAGGGATTGGGATTTCTTTAGGTGTAGCATGTCCAACAGCTCTGGGTTTGACATAGCTTTATATGTTAGGTGACATGCTATCGAGTAAAGCTGGAGTTTTTTGAGGTGGTCAGTGTAGGGCATTTGTTTGAGGCCAGTAATCCTCTTTTTGAGGTACTTCTGTGGCCTTTCCAGCTGCTGCAGATGTCTTGTGAGGTACATTCCAAAAGGGGTCTTGCTATCTTTGAAAATCTTTCCACAAACCATTTATAGTAACTGCAGAACCTTAGGAAAGATTGCAGCTCTGTGATAGTTTTGGGACTGGGCCAAGATGTCACCACTTCAACTTGGATATTCCATTTGCAGACACTACATGCAAATGTAGCAGACCCGCAGGTGTAGCTGAAGTAGATATGGGTTCCTTCCTACCTGACTCTGGTGACACCCCTATTAGGCCCAACACACCAAGGTGGCAAGAATGACAGATTTTTTTCTAGGTGACACATCTAGTTTAAAAGGCAATAGCACATCCACAAACAAATTATTTCAACAATGCACCAGTTAGCAAAAAGGCAAGGTGAGATATGCATGCAGTGAAACCATACATCCACCCTCTTCCCAGAATGCAACAGAAAAAGGTCTTGACATTCAAACATGCACAAAGAAGGCAATACCAATGAGCAGTAAAGCTTTATAATGCAGCAATACAAACACAGGAGAAAAATGCAATGTCATTAGGCAATAAAAGAGTTATAATACAGCAATACAGATATGAGAAAATGCAATGTCATTGAGCAGCAAAATTCTTGAAGGCAACAGTACTAACACAAGCAAAATGCAATGTCATTGAACAATGAAGATTTATAATGCAACAATACAAATATGAGAAAATGCAATGTCATTGAACAATGAAGATTTATAATGCAACAATACAAATATGAGAAAATGCAATGCCGTTGAGCAGTACTATCACCCTCAACCCCCCTGATCAATTCTAAACAGATCAACTATGAAACATTCTATTAGACCCTGTTCACTGGCCCGTAACTACTTACAGTCTTGCTGCCAGCATGATGGGGCCCAAGTTGTAGCTCATATGGATCCCAGTTATTTGTAATCTACAAAGCATTTGGCGGGATCCACAATCTTATAAAAATATAAAATGACGGCCAAAGCCTCTCACCACTCCATACAGAATATCCTAGTGACCAGGCACCGTGGTTCCACTGATGATTAAAGTAGAATAATCACCTTCCAGAACTCTGGTAATCATGTATGGCTTCTCTGTACTAGGCCAAAAGGAATTCCTTTCTTGCTGAATCATATGCAGGCATGGAACTACTGGTTTCAGACTTCTGTTCTGATTTCACAAAATACCATCATCCAGGATTTCAGCAAAAGACAGACACAATCTGCTGTTTCACTTCCCTGTCCCCAAAGCACTAGAAAATAAAATCCAGTAATGCTGCATGGCCCTTTTTCCCTTCAGTTCCCTGCTTCAGTCTTCTCTCTTTCAACTAGTATTCCAGTCTCCTCCTTCACGTTCGAAATTGTCTTTTATATTCCTGAAAAGAGCTCCACCTTGTGGTGTAATGAAAAACTACAGTCTATTACGTCTACAATAAAATACAGTGGGAGCTACACAACTTATAAACAAAGGTATGGCATCTAGGTCCAAGAAGTTATTGTTCCATTGTATTCAGCATTCATCAGACCTATCACAGAGTACATCACCTTTGTTATGTACCGGTCCAGGCACATCCAAGAATTGGAATGTCCACAGATGTTCCTCACTAAAAGAATACAGGGCATAAGTAACATCCTATGCATGTCATCTGAAATCCCTATCCCTGTATTCTGTCTCCTACAGGCTGTTGAGAGGAGATCTATGTCTGGCATACAATGAATTGTCAGACCCTGTCCTGATAGACTTCCTGCATATCCGCAAGAAAAGAGCACCAAAATTACTAATTTTAAAGACTTAAAACTTGCCTGGGATATAACTAGGATCTACTGGACAGACAAATATGTATCTCAGATACTATCCCTTGTCTAGAGCAGGATCCTCATCCATGTGAATCAGGGTTTCTACATAACCGAATTCAAGTGTAACTTGGACAATTGGATGAGGAACAGAAAATTCATCCCTGGCTTGACACCTATGTCTTTAATGGAGACAGGCAGCCTTTAAATAGTTCATCTTATGAGCCCCTGCTTATACTTATCAAGGGTACCAGAGCCTGTCAGAGATTTTGGATACATGGCTAGGCTTAAAAAGATCCTTGTGGTCTCAACCAGAGCGTGTTGACCTGAAGTGTATAATCAGTAACTAAATGTCAATTCCACTTTGGAAGTGACTACAGGGTGCAGTGAAGCTATGATTCATTCATGGTTCAGCAGCGGGCAAAGGATTGTCCATGATCAGCTAGTAAGTCACAAATGATAAAAGGAGAAAGAAGCAGAGTGCTGAGTAGTTTCCTTCTAATATAACCTTATCCTTGTCATGTAAGCTTGAGTAGAAGGTTTGGGTAGGGGATAATCCCATTCTTATCTTATAGTTGTAGGTCTCACAATAGAACAGGGACATTTTCCTCATAGGTAATACGTGTCAGCTTATCAGCTAGGTAGTACAGTAGAACAGGGACATTTTCCTCATAGGTAATACGTGTCAGCTTATCAGCTAGGTAGTACAGTAGTGTATGTATAACAAAAAGTAGAAACTACTGGTTATTTGTTAAACTGTACTGCAGAGCACTGCGTAATATTAATCTCAAATAAAAGGAGGACCAAGCTGCAAAACTATCTTCATTTAAAAATCTAGGTGGCCCTTGGTGAAACTGGAGCCAGCAAATTAGTGAAAGCTCACTTGCAATCCATCCCCGCCATGTGGTAATCTTGAATAAAGAAGCTTACCTTTCCTCTCACAAATAACAAATTACCAAATATAACAGGCAGGTCCAAGCAGGCAGCTTACACAGAAATCCTCACACATGCTGATCGGCATAGTGTCAGATGGAAAAGTGGGCTATCAAACAGAATAGTACTCCTCTTTTTTCTCTCCTACTGTCTCTTTTAAGGTTTCATGTTGTAATCAGTCCATGGCTCAACTAAAAAGACAAGTTATCCAACTAATCAGTTGCCTGTAGGTGAAAGGGGAGTCAGACAATCACTGACAACACAAGTTTAATCTGCTTCTCTGAAACAGTGGTCCAGAATGAAGAGGATTACCGAGGGCCTCCTCACAAAGTGTACTGTAATGTAATTCCAGGAAGAATAATGAGTTGTAAAGCAGTACATCTTCTCTATTCTCTTCCTTTTTCTTTTCAGTGTGTTCACAGCTCAGATAAAAATGGCAACAAGGTATGCAACCACCCAATTTAAAAATCCAGGTGTAAAAGGAGACAGCAAATCAGTGAAGATTCAAGTTGGCACTTCTCCTCTTAATTAGTAATCTGGCATGAGGAAGCTTGCATTACTTTTCAGGAAAGCAAGACAACAAGCACTCCAAGCATGCTTAAGTACACAGCCCAAACTAGAATCTTCATGGTGTGCATTGTTGTGTGCATTGTTATGTAGTCTCTAGGTTTTGTGAGACAGTACCAGAAGTTAGAGCAGATATTGTACTGTGAGCTGGGTAAGAGGGTTAATGCTGGAGGTACTGTAGTGTTCGAGTGGTGGCTGGAAGATATGAATTTGTATTCTTCTAAGAGGCTGTTTCTGACATGTTCTTCTAATATGACCAAATAAAAAAAAGGGTGAGGAACTTCTTAATTCAAATTTACATAAGTGGCAGGCAACTTGTGAGAGAATGGGTTAAAAAGTATAACAGGTTTGGGGTGAGTACAGTGAAAAATCCAAAATAATCACAAAGCAGCACTCACAGAATAGTAAAATCCTTCATAGATTAAACCATATGCTCTTCTGTTTACATTAAATACAAGTCTTTCTTAGCTTCTCGCACAATAAAGACTAAGGGAATCTAATCAGAAATTGAAGAATGTAACACAAATCTTTGCTAACTGGATCTAACCAAAAACTTTCTAAACACTCCAAGAAAAAAAATGAAAGTAAGACAAAAGTAATACAACAAATTTAAATGAAAGATAAGATGAAAAGAGAAGAAATAACATCAGTATCCAGGCTATATTTATTTTATTTATTTACTTATTTGCAGTTTGTTAACCGGGATAGTTCACTGGGCCTTTCAGAGCCCCTTTTCAGTGGAGGCCCGGGGAGAAAAGCTCCTTAGTACAATGAAAAAGTACATTCAACATATACATTTTGTACATAGGTAGTTTAGCATAGACAGTCATTATATTAACAACAGAGTTGTGATCACATTCAGTAAAGCAAAATTATATATGATTATATACAATGATAGTATAGCTTATTTTGACAAATATTAGACTACTGAGAATGCAAGCTCAATTAGAAATACAGTGGTATGGCACAGAAAAATTGTAGACAGTACACAGTGCAAAAAGTAGGGGAGAGTCTATCATTTTAGATACATTCTCAATGGGGCTGAGTGCAGGAGCAGTTCCAGGTGGAAG
Organism: Protopterus annectens; assembly: GCF_019279795.1. Lineage (NCBI taxonomy): Eukaryota > Metazoa > Chordata > Ceratodontiformes > Protopteridae > Protopterus > Protopterus annectens. The sequence goes on along the minus strand of NC_056725.1, from coordinate 1,007,598,694 downwards.
AGAGAAGTTAAGAGCTGGGTAGGATTTTGGATTGTTCTGATAGCGAATGGGAGAGCATTCCAGTTCTTGGCTAAAGAGTAGGAGAAGAGAAGTTGGCCTGGTGGCAGATTAAGTTAGTGAACCTGAAGAAATTGCAAATCTCTGATCTAAGGGATCTATTTGGGAGGTAAAAAGTGAAGCTAGAGCTAAGGGCAGGACATTCAGAAGGTTTAAAGGTAAGTTTATGAGCAGCTGTAAGTTGCAGGTAGTTGAGGTAGTTGAAGTAGTTTGGAAGTTTGAGCCATTTCAGGGGGTGAAGAGCAGTACAGTGATGGGAGGACTTTTTGCAATTTGTAGTGAATTTTGCAGGTTTATTATAACAAGTCTCGAGTTTGGCTTTTAGAGAAGTTTGGAGGTTGATGACTAGTGGGGTGCCATACATAACGGAAGGAAGTAGGTAAGCAGAGGCAAGTGTTTGAATAGTAGAGGGACTAAGGTATTGGATATGCCTGTGGAGCATTCCAAGTTTTTGATGTTTTGTTGTCTATGAATATCGAATTTTAGTTGTTCATCTATGGTTATCCGCAGAAGTTTTGTTTGGCTGACAATTTCTATTAGGACTTTTGTTTGGGAGTAGATATTAAAGGTATCTTTAGGAGTAGATATTTAAGGTGTCTTTGTCCAACAGGGTAGACTTTTTAGGGGTGAAGAGCATGATTTTGGATTTATTAGGGTTGAAGGCTAGGTGGCTATTATACATCCAGGACTCAGTCATGGAGAAGGCAGCTTGGGTTTTAAGTTGGAGTTCAGTGATAGAATCAGCTGTGCATATGATGGTAGAGTCATCACTGGATTAGGGTTTCATTGGTTAGAGAAATGTGAAAATTGTTAATAAAATATAATATAATTCATTATTATATAATTCAAGAAATCGGTATAGTCACAATGCAGCATTTACTGAGCACTGACAGCTCATTTCCTTATTATTCTTCTTGCAATGTTGGCAGAGTTGGAGATTGTGCAGTTGCAATAGCTATACCCTTTTTCACACAAGATTCCACAGCAGCTTGTTCTTTTTCAGTTAATTGATGTAGTTATTCTTGTATTTTAACCTGTTTTCCTAAAGGTTAAGAAGAAAATCAAAAGAAGAACGAAAATACTGTCATGCTTCACAGAAATGTGGTTCTGGATATCCAAATCAACGGAAAACTCTAGAGGAGTATGAGGAGCATGGAAGTAGTTTAAGAATTTGCAGCAGTCAAGTGCAGATGAAAGGAATTCAAAAAGTCAGAATGGCCACTGATGGAAGAAGTATCAAGACGTTGTTTTATGACGGAGGTGGAAAGAGTTGGATTCAGGAATACTACTCTACAAGCAGGCATCATGAATGAAATCTTCACATTTATATTTAAAGAACAGCAATGGTGTAGAGTCACACTGTAAAGACTGGGCCAAAATGTTTGACATTTAATAAAAATACTCAAGAGAATAATGATTTGGTCAGGTTTCTACCGATGACAGTTCAAACCTCAATTTGCAATCCATTTTTGTGATATATCTCAAGCCTTTCTAAAGATAGTTTTATACTCTTTATGGTATGACTTTAATCAAATAAAGTGAGAAGTTGAAAATGGCTAACAGTGTTTCTTTAATTGTTGGGGCTAATCAACCCTGCCCTGAATAATAAGGTAGTAAAGATATGGCTGAAAAAAATATGGGTAAGTGGTTTAGCAATTATGGAGGAAACAGAAAAGGAGCTCAAAGGATGTAGGTGAGAGAATGCATAAAGTCTACACAAGTTGCCCCTTGTGGTTCTAAAATATTTAATTGTACTGGTTGTTAGTCTATTAACAAAACTGCATAATATCTCCTTAGAATTTGGCATATTGACAAAAAAAGGAAACTGAAAATAGCAGTTCCTCTAACAGTAATGCATCTAGGAAGGATCTGTACAATTACAGACCTACAAGTCCTTCGTCATTTTTTTGGATGGTTGCCAGAAGACCCAGAGGTGCAGGCTAGCGTTATCCCTGAACAGTAACCGTGTAGTACATGGGAAACATTATGATTTTGTGCAGCAGAAAACATGACAGTTCAACATTATCCACTTTAATAGCAGGGGCACCACTAAGATGGACAAGGGAAGTACTGAAGATGTCAAGAGCATGGACTTCAGCAAGGCCACTGCATCTCAAGGGTGTTTACCTAGGATGAACATGTAAATAGTAATATGGCTGTGAAATTGACCAACAGACAAAAAGCAGAGAATGACAGGGGATATATGTAGAGAAAATCCATTAACAGCTTTAAGATGTTGTGCTAAAATGCATTTTTAGTACAATTGAGTTAGAAAGCACACTGAAGTTGTACACAGGGTCATTCAGGCAGTTTGCTAATAACACTATAACTTGTATACTTATCTTAGATAAGGAATCTTATCATCAGCAGGATATGCAGTGGCTTATGAGTTGGACAGATAGGTTGCAGATAGAGGACATATAAAATATGTACCTTATTAGTAGTCCAGGGGTAAATATGTAAATGTATGATTATTTAAAATGATTTAAAACAGCAGAAGATTGACAGTAAAACTATCAACAACAGTGTATTTAAACTGAAACATAGTTAAGCACAAAATAATGACAGATCTAACCACATTCAAATCCAATGTTTTCGCAAGGGGGTGCAAGATCACCCCCGCAGCCCCGCAACCCCTACTAATTATGTATACCAACTCAGAGGTTGCAGAACAGTAGAGAAAGGACATAAACCCTTCCCTTGTATAACTTCAATTTTGTCAGTGTTTTGTGCTTAGATATTTTTTCCACTGTCAATCTTATGCTGTTTTAGATTATTTTAGGTAGTACCACAACTGAAAGTTTGCTGTTCTATCTCCAGTTTAATAACTTTGACTCAAGGGTAGAACTAGCACTCTTTGTTTTAATGCTTAAACTAGAACACATGCTCCATATTATTTTCTTAAATTTTGTTCATAGTATCGCCACAATATGCAAGTAATTCAAGCTGCTAGTTTTGAAATTATCACAGATGACTGGCAGATAGGCCTGAAGAGAGTGTGTGTGTGTGTGTGTGTGTGTGTGTGTGTGTGTGTGTGTGTGTGTGTGTGTGTGTGTGCGCGTGTGTGCATGTGTGTGTGTGTGTGCATGTGCCTGCGTATGCATTCATGTGTGTGTGTGTGTGTGTGTGTGTGTGTGTGTGTGTGTGTGTGTGTGTGTCTTTGATGCTGTCACTCCTGCAAGTATGAGTATATGAGTACATGTATAAATATGCATGTACTTACGTGCATGTTCATGCATAAACATGCACAACCTGTTAATGCTAAGCATACAGCACCTGGACTTTGGTTAGGGCACAAAGTAAATTGTACATAACAGAAGTGTTCTCCATAGATTAAACTGTTAATCAACTGCAGAAAAGGGTGACTTAGGATTTGGTCATGTTGCATGAGTCAGTCCCTTTAAAACCTATATTGAGACTAAGGTGCTTACCTCGTTGAAGTCTACTACAATATATTTAAATGTTGCTTAGTTAGCTAAGCAGTAGATCTGATGAAGTGCCTGTGAGAGGCGTGAAAGCACTTATCATTTAGCTTTTATTTTGTTTGTTGTTTTAATAAAGTGGTCGTGCTATACTCTGCTGTGCTGACTGGACTCTTTCTTTACTACAAATGTAATAAATTTGTTCCTAGTTGTGTTTACAGGTAATAGGTTGCTTCTGCTTTATATAAATTAAACAGGATATTAGAAGTTTTAGAAGATCTTGACCAATTGCCTGACAGATAAAAGAATACTACAAAAGATGTATGTTATACTGTAGTAACTGTTGAGTCAATAAAACTGCAATAAAAAATATGCAGCACTTGCTTGATGAAATACTGTGACACTTCTTTAGTTAATTTGAAGTCACAGAGTTTTGATAGTATTTAAACATCTGAAAGTCACTTTTTGTTCTCTGTTTAGTCAAAAATTATGGTTAGTTACTTTTCTCATTACATGCATTAATAAGAATAGAATATATATTCCGATGCACATTTTATAAGGTTAAAAAAGTTTTTTTTTTCAGTATGAGTAATTCTTCACAGAAAATTATGAATCAGACATCTCCCTAAATAAATAAAATGTCTTATGATATCATTGTTTAACCAACTGTACCTCTGGTGTTGGCATCACACATTCCCAAGCCATGTGTACTGTGTAGCAACATATTTGATAAAAATCCAAATGAATGCCTGTTTTAGACAGCATCAGATAACATAATGCATTTCTTAATTCTGATTCATTTCCTCACCTTTAAAAAGTCTAAAAAAACTTACCTCTAGATTTAATAAAATTCTTGTAGGCATAGTGTAGAGCCTACACAGAAGGTTACCGTGTCCATATACATGGTTCCCTCTTGGCAGTGAGCCATGCATATTAATCATGGCACGTTGTTGAGGGAGAACCATAGAACATGGTTATTGAATAAGTGTATGGAGTGTGGTGCTAACTGTGTCCACAGATGAGTAACACACTCCCTGCACTGTCCAATTGTATTGTAGCAATGTAATTTCATTTTTTTTTATTTCTTTAAAAAGCATGTTTGAGTGGCATGGCTCAGAGTGCAGCAGTGCTAAGCAGTGTCAAGAGACCTGCCATACATCTAAAAATAGAAACTGGATATATTTAATTATTTATGTAAAGGTCAAGTTTAAGCATGGCTGAGTGGTGTGTGCAGCACAGCAAGGTGCTCATCATTGCTTAAAGGTAGCTCAGAGGTATATGTAAAGGTACAGAAAATTCCACATATCCATGTAGCTAAATGGGTAGAGGTACGGCTTCATGTGGAGTAGATGCAGGGTTTGTATACATGGAAGGGCAAGTAAGCATTTTTGTTCGAAATACAAATTATACAAATTATTCATAAATACTAGCCTGCTGCACTTAGGTAACACTGCTAAGACCCACTAAGTCCTTCTAAGCACTGCATAAACACAATAATGGCTGAAAATATTTATGCACTGCTTGGATCTGCTTAGCCAGTTTGTGCATTAGTAAGCAATGTTAAGCATACGAGTTTTCGGGTTTTAGCACTGCTCAGCTCAGCTATGCTAGTTTGTGCATAACTAAGCAATGTTCCACATTTTTAAATGTTGCCCAATGGCATGGAAGGGCAGGAAACCAGGCTATATTAAGCCCAATAGGCATGAATACAGCATAACTCATTAGAGTTCTGTCTCTGAAGCATACTATGGCAGGCGTTGTTGATGGTCCGCACTTTCGGGCACAGTGTTGGGGCATCCTGAAGTCCAGGGTCATGGTCAGATTCCTTGTAAAAAAAACAAAAACAAAACCAGCACTCAGGGAAAAAAAAACATGAGGGCCAGCTTTTGCAGGGAGGTTACCAGTGCTCAGAGTGCAAGGAGGAGGCCTGGGACCACTTCGCAAGGGACATCACCAGTGCAACTAGTATCCCACACACAGGTGAGCAGTGTTGTCACCACTATGATGATCTGAAGAGATGTAAGGAAGGATCTCTTGGACACCTGGGTCCAAGAAGTTTGGGCAGGGGATGTCCCACATGTATGTAAGTACTTTCACCTCTCTACCACCAATATCTAATCTGAATGTCTGCTAAACTGGTATGCATAATGGTGTTCTTCTCTCCCAACAGCTGCAGAGGAGAGAGCTCACAACATCGAGGCACATGCCAGGCACTTGGCCAGGTTGCACCATGAATGTGGTGAGTATAGATGTATTTTGCTATCTATAGTCAAATGAGCAAGAAAAAGTAAAGCATTCACTGTGATTAGGTATATACAGTAAAGACTGTATTGCAATGAATGTAAACTTACAGCTGTACTGCAATAAGTGCATACTGCCAAGTGTAGTGCCATAAGCAGGGAAGACTAAAGCAATAACCGTAATAAAGTACATGCAATAAAGTTTGCAGTGCAATAACTGTAAAATTACAGCTGTATTGCAACATCTGCATAATGGCAACAGTTGTGCAATAAAAACTCAAATCTATACCAGTAACTGCATGAAGTTATCTCTAATAAAGTCTGTTGTGCAATAAGTGTGGTATTAAGGCTGTTTTGCAAGAAATCAATTATGACAACTGTCTTGCATTAAAAACATGAATTAATATCAGTAACTGCATCAAGGTATATATATTTCCCTTCCCTCCCCACCTCTTATCTTCATATATTTATTATTGTTATTCATTGGTTTTGATTTACTATTAACATATGTTGTTACATTAAACTTTATTTTGGGGCATGTGTTGTATTATTGCTATGTATTAAAATGGTTGCATATCTTGTTGAATTACCTATTCTGTTGGCCTTATTCCATAACTGTTACTGGCATGCTGTTGATATTCTGACTGTTCTGTTATTTATTGTTGTGTTTCACATAATATGCATTAAAATGTAATGGGGTTATTTCCATTGTTCTGACATGCTTTTATTATTAACAATGGTTTTGTTCATAACTAACCTATACATATTGCTATACCTCCATCACTACAGCACTACTGGTAGGCCGTTTCCTGCTGATCTGCCTACCCTACCTCAGCCAGCCATGGCACTGTGTCCTGGCACATCTAGGACCCAGGCCAGTGGTGGTGCCCCCTCTGCTGGCCCTGCACCACCTTCAGGTGTAACCGCCTCAAGGGACAGGGTCCAGCCCTCCCCAAGAGTGGTGGTGGAAGGGTGGTACTCACCCAAGATCAAGTATCTGTCATGGTGCACAAGATCATTCATAGGAGCTATGAACATCGCATGCGCCGAATTGAGGGTACACTGGACAACCTGGTTGGGCTGGCTGGCCCTGGTGCCCAGCCTCCAGTATAGCCACATTTGGGGCAATGAAGGAGCAGTGTCAATTGCTCATGGTTGGGGATGTTGGTCACACTGCTGCCATCTGGAGGCACATGCATCTCTGATTCCACAACACCTACCCCATCCAATGTGTTTACCCCCTCATGTGTCACACACTTCCCCTGTCTGCTGTCTTGTTTGTCTTGTCTGTCTGCAATTGCATCCTCTCCTACCTAACTTATCTACCCACATGTACATATATCCCTACCCCAACATTCCACTGTCTCCTTATAAAAAAAAAAAAAAAAAGGGCACTTGTCCCCCCCAAAAAAATACAGCCCCATACATAGCTATGTATTTTACACATGTGTCCCCTGGACACAGCTCATTTTGTCCAAATGGCTTGACAGCACATTTATGTTGTCCTTAACCCTCCCTCTGGGGTTTGAGAGTCCAAATTCATCCACAAAATATGTCAACATGCACAGCTGTTGCTGTGCAAGAAATGGAAAGCTATGGTTCTTTCCTGCACCTGTCCTGCCCATCCCTACCTGTCTTTCAGTATGTTTTCCCCCTGCTTGCCCTAAGTTTCACCACTGTTCTATCATGCCCTTTTTCTTTTCTTTTTATTTTTTAGTGGGGGTTTGAGCAGAGCTAAGCAAAGCACCGTGATGCAGCACAATGCGCCGCACTGAGCAAATCCACTTAAATGAATTGTGCCATAATGATCTTATGTGCTTCTCACAGTGTTAGGCACATGTACAAAATAATCACATCCGGCACATTTCAAACCCAGGGCTCTGTCAACTACAGCCTACTGCATTATCCCATTACACCATACAGATCTTAAGTAAAAGAGGCATTTCCAGCAAAACATACTGATTGCCACTGACAGACTAAAGGTAAACCTAATGGGAAAAATGGGAGTGTACTTGGGACTCTGATGCAAGCGTACACCAGTACACACCCAAATAAATAATAATGGCAGTATGTGAGGCCTGCAATAGCAGGTGAATGTTCTCTTTTATCTGCAGCATCTTTAAACACACCTGCTAAGGCATCAGTGGCACAGTGCATTTGTTCAATTGTGACCCTGCTGCAGAACAACTGCCTTTGAAAGCCATGCACATACTGATGGATGCAGGCAATGTGTGTCACAGCCTGTATGTCTGCACATATATCTGGCAAATGCACTTACTGTATCATGGACTCAGTAGCTCACTCTGTTAAATGCCTTGCATACAGTACATTTTGCCACACACAGTCCTGGGTTCAAATCCAGTGTGTTGCACTTCATATATAACAGGCTGCTTATCAGATAGCCTCAGTGATCACTCCCCAACATTCCTACTCAAAAAATACCTATACCAAGCTAAACCTGTCATCTACCATCAAATACGTAAAAAACTAAACTTTAACCCACTCATATTCATCTCATCCCTCAAAGAATGTAACTGGAATCCTCTAAAGTACATCAGTCTTGATGGCACAGTTGAATTTTTTTAATACTACCTTCCTGAGCATCCTTAATTACCATGCCCCCATAAGACTTTCCAGAACCAAAGCACAACCCTCCCCATGGCTACAGAAAACCACTATGTCAGAAATGAAAAACAGAGATAAAGCCTGGGAGCACTGGCGCAAAACCAAAACCCCCTCAACTAGACAGAAACTCCTAGAACTACGCAATAGAGTCAAAAAGCTAATAAAATGGGACAAATTCCAATACTACCAGTCTACCCTAGACTCCTCCCAACACAGCCCCAAACAATTCTGGCCCTCCATAAACTCCATCCTCCACCCAGGTAAAGTCAGTACCCCTCCTCCTAACATCCCTCACTCCTCAGAAAATATTGCTACCTCATTCAACACACACTTCACACAAACCATACTATCACTAGCTAAACAACACAATCCCCCTCCCTCCAACTCACACCTTCAACTAGTAATCTCCCCACTGCCTTCTCTTTTTCTCCTGTACCTGCCGCCAACATAAAAAAACTCTTAACTAAACTTAAGCCCACCAAATTAGCAGCAGACAACCTCCCAAGTGAATACCTACAAATCGCAGATGATCCTCTGGCCTACCCAGTATCCATCTTGATTAACCGAACTCTGTCAGAAAGTTACGCTCCCACACTGTGGAAAGTATCACACATAATTCCCCTCCACAAAGGCAGACCCTCCACAGAACTAACCAATTACCACCCCATAGCTATTCTCTCTCCACTCTCCAAAATACAAGAGAGATGCATGCACTCTCAGGTTTCAGACTACCTCCTTACTAACAACCTCATTTCCAATACTCAGCATGGTTTCCAACCAAACCATAGCACCACCACTGCCTTACTCTCCTTTACTAACACTATCCTTCAGCATAAAAACAATCACTATCTCTCCTCTACTACTTTCCTAGACCTATCTAAAGCATTTGACATGGTCCCACACAAACAACTTATCTTTGCCCTCAATAACCTATCCTTCTCTCAATCAGTCACCAGCTGGTTTCAGAGTTACCAGTCTGACTGTCAACAATCTGTTGTATGTCAGAATGACATATTTCCCCAACTACCTGTCTCCATAGGGGTTCCCCAAGGATCCATCCTTGGACCCCTACTCTTCTCTGTTTTCACCAATAATCTAGCCTCTGCCACCAAACATGGCACACTCATACAATACGCAGATGACTCAACCATCATCTGCTCAGCCCAGTCCCTACCCAAATTGCAAAAAGTCACACAGGAAGCCTTTTCCTCTGTTGAAACTTGGTTATCCGATGCTCAATTAATACTCAACCCAAACAAAACTAAACTACTCATCTTCCAACCCACCAAACATACTCAAAATAACTCTCACTTTAACATCACAGCAAAAGACAACACCACTATATACCCAACTGAACATACCAAATTGCTAGGAGTGGAAATAAGACAATAAACTAAAATTTGACATTCACATATCCATGACCATAAAAAAGTCCACAAAAAACTAGGAGCATTATACAGAAATAAGCAACTTCTCACCAAAGCAGCAAAGATTTCAATAGCAAATTCCCACCTTATCTCCACCCTACTTTATGCCTCTCCAATACATACCAACCTAAGGTAATGCGATCTAAACAAGCTAGAGACCTGCTACAACAAAATTGCCAAATTTGCCACAGGGGCATCCTACTGTAGTCACCACTGTCTCTCACTTGCTGAACTGGGCTGGCTTGAACTCCCTCACCTCCTTCAATGGTATCAACTCTCACTCGCCCACAAACTAGTAAACCATCCACTAATTGTCCCAACCCTCCAGAATCTACTCCAACCCTATCGCACCACCAGACCACTAAGATCCAGCAACAAAAATCACTTGCAGATGACTAAAGCCAATAACTCTGCTGGTGAAGCACAATTCTCTTGCACCATAACCAAATTATGGAACTCCCTCCCACCCACAATTATCTTCGTACCATCATGCACCCACTTCAAAACTTTACTGAAAGCACATCTAAAAACATACTGGCTATGCCCTTGCAACTCCTACTCTAATATCAACCCCTCCATCCAACCACTACCTTTCTTTCCACTCCACTAACTACCTTGATTATAGCAAGCTCAGATGCTCATAAGCCCAGTACTTATTATACAGCAGGAACGTCTTATTGTAACATTTGTTAATGTCTGTTATGTACTTCACAGATAAAGATTCTAGTTGTCTACTGATGTACTATGTTCTTCTTCTGTAAATATGTTGTAAGTAATTGCTATGTTAAATTGTTAATCGCTATGTAATCCAATGTAACTACTGTCTGTTTATCTTAACTGTGGAGCTTTTCTCCCCGGGCCTCCGCTGAAAATGGACCTACGTCCAGTCGGACACTCCCAGTCAGCAAATGTAAATAAATTAATTAATTAATTAATTAATTAATTAATTAATTAATTAATTAATTACATTGTTGTGAAGACAGCAAGTAATGACTGAGTCATGCAATTTTAATCCCCGTAGGTTACTGCTACCCAGTTTTGCAAGTCAAAGGCCTGCTGATAGGGACAAACTGCTAAGCACATGCCTAAACTGGACTGTAAAGGATACCCGCACCCTGGCTCTGCTGTAGCAACAGGGCTGACACTGCTGCCACAGTTACATGTACAGCTTGCTGGCCTCCAAAGTGTCCACACTCTCCCATGTGTCCTAGGCTGCAGCATGGTGCATACATGGCTGTATGTTCAGGTAGCTTCAACAGAATGATCTTACCTCCCAACTACCTATAACAGGTGATCCAGACACAACCATACATGGGGGGGCAATGGCCCAGAGATAGGGACATGTTTCACAGTTTACCCCTACAAAGATAGTAAGTAGATAGAATAGCAGCTACTGCATTAGCATGTATATTCTGATGGGTATGATGTGTGACACTCACATGTCTCTCTCTCCTTACTGACCTCAACCCACAGTGTTGGCCAGTGAACTGCCATATGACCACACTGTCATGGGATACCGACCAAACATATAAGGCAAAACTGCAGACATACATCATATATCTTTGCAGTGGTTAGTATTTGTCCTTGCCCTCTGTGATGCTGTAGTCTCCACACCTCAGTAATGTCCATCTCAAAAACTAAGAAAGGGGTCAAGGCCCATGTGAAGGCCTCATACATTGCGCTGTGGTGCTATATCATTGGTTAATGATAGTGCAATTCAGCTGTTTTGGATTCAATTAAAAATTTTGAGCCACAGAATGGTTCAGAGGCAATTACCTGTTAATGAGCATTATCTACAAAAGGTAGGCAATGTCTTATGGGGAACAGGTCTGTATGTGGTACGTGCAAAGCATTTGCAGAGGAATGCTTCAAAGAAAGGAATACACCACTCTACCAGGTATGTACTAGATTTCCCCATAAAATGGGATGCAGATGGGAGGATGGAGGAATGGGGAATAAGGATTACAACAGTAGGCTTGTATTAGATCTATGATATTGACATGTCAGTGATATTCTGGTGTCCAACACTTACAGGCATGCCTCTCAACTGTTTCTGCTTTGAATCACATCTCTGCTCTGTCCCTGTCAATCCCTCCTACAACGGCTGTCTGTTGTAGTAATGATACTGGATTACACATAAAACATAATGACAGTAAGAAAGGGTGTACACTCCTGTAACATCAAACGATGTACTGTAATTCACCTCCTCTCAGTCTGTCAGTGTCTCACATAAATAGGTCTAACATTAGAAAAGTGTCCCTGAATGCCCCTGATGTACTCTGGCTAAGTCCCTGTTTCATGGACATTCATCCCTATCTGGTTGAGAGGTATGCCAAACCTACTTGTCAACCTCCTACAGTAAGAAATCAGGACAAAGCCATAATTAATGGGTGGGACAAAGGCCCAAACTCAGCCAAACACAGCTGAACTCAAACTCAAACCAAACTCAGTTGTCAACTGTTTGGCACAGCCTAGGCCTCTGGCACATCCACACCACATCCTGTGCATGTGATGATACCTGTGCCACATCTCTGCCATCCATGCCATTGATGCAAGGACCAGAAAATGTGTCTGATGCACAGGGTGACTTTATTACTTTGTTGTGGGCAACGACAGGTACTATATGCTGGCAAGTATATTGACTACACATCAGACTTTGTGTATCTTTCTTGCCGGTTTGTAAACTGATGGTAGTCATACAGAATGACAGGTGTGTCATGGACCTGTGTATGTCTGTGACCAAGGAGTATGAGTGGTTCAACTATGGACACAAGGCAGCAATACAGTGGCACAGGATGGCAAGGCAGCACAGCAGAAATATGGCATCAGCAAGGTATGCCAGTATATGTGCATTGCTCCCTAGGTGCAGTATGTATAGAACAGTGTGTCAGGGACAATGGGAACAGTCAGCGTCATCATCCTTTCCTACCTTGTGACAAAGTCTGCTACCCTTGATACATGTCACCTGGGTATGCTGCACGTATAAATCTAGATGGTGGCAGACATCAATTATGCTTATGTAGATGAGGGCAATTTAGGGCTAGCAGCTAGTCACAGGGCTACAAAATGCATAACTAATGCACAAAGATAGGCTGGAGTGCTGCTGTTTACACACACACAGACGTTGGATGCTGTGAGATTAGAATCCCTACTTATCTAGTAATACATACTACAGCTTGCAGTACTTATATGCAGTAAAAAGTTTATCTGATATCAGAGTGTCAGCCAGTGCTAACGCACACACACACTCACACACACACACACACACACACACACACACACACACACACACACACACACACACACACACACACACATTGGGTGCTGCGAGATTAGAATCTCTACTATCCAGTAATATGCACTATAACTTGCGGTATTTATTGCATGTGCCACAAAGTTTATCTGATATCAGTGTCAGCCAGCACTCTTAAGGTGGATGACATAAGCAGACCTTGTAAAGGAGGTCAATGTTGAGGCCAGTGGCTAGTCACAGGGCCTTAAAATGCACAACCATTGCACAGAGATAAGCCAGATGGGCATGTTTGTAGTGCCAAAAGTGGATATATGTACACAAACACACATACAGAAGTTAGATGATGTGAGAATAGAACCCATACCTATCTAGTATTACACACTACAGCCTGCATTACTTATCACATGCACCACAGAGGTTATCTGTCATTATAATGTCAGCCAGCACTCCTAAGGTGGATGACATCAGCAGGCCTTGCAAAGGAGGCCAATGTTGAGGCCAGCAGCTAGTCACAGGGCCATAAAATGCATACCATTACACGGAGATAGCCCATATGGGTAAACCTATACTGCTGTTAGGAGATATACACACACACACACACACACACACACACACACACACACACACACACAGTTGGATGATGCGAGATTAGAACTCCTACTTATCTACTATTACACACTGCAGTTCACAGTACTTTACTTATCGCACATGCCACAAGTTATGTCTGTTGTATATGGTGATGCAGGCACAGTACTTGTGGAGTACACAAAGTGGCCTTGTGTTAGACAGCATGTGTGGCCTGCAGAGTGATACTGCTTGGTACTCTTAATGTATTGAGTGTCCTATGGGTGGGACATCTGATAATATCCCTACTATGTTTGTACAATTACCTGTCTGGCCATATGTGGCTGTTTGCAGTTTGATAGGTGGATATATGGCCAGGGACAATATGGCATGTCCAAGGCATGCATTGCAGCATTGTACATTACACCACCTGTGTACCTGTGCCTGTCTACAGGGTGACAGTCCGCAGGCACATAGTCTGTGGGTGAGTGGATTACGTACTGTTGCAGCCTTGGACTGGTTCCATCAGACAACAGTTGTGATGTGTAGGTGCAGATAACCCCAGCATTCTGGGGTATGTGGAGACATTCGTACATCCCCACCTTCTCTATAGAATTGTGTAAAACAGGGATGTCTCCTTAAATATTATGTGTGTGCATTATGTAAATGTGTTATGTAGATATATGTGGGGAGTCTATATATCAACTTTATATAGCTATACATACCTCTTGTTTTATATATATATATATATATATATATATATATATATATATATATATATATATATATATATATATTAAAATAAGCAAAAATAGAAGAAGGCTCCAGACAATGGCACTTAAAAACATAAACTCTTTAATAACAAAGTAATGGTTGAGCACTTTCACAGCAACAAGCTGCTTCATCAGACAACAAATGCACAAAATCATCCTCTATTTAAATCAAGTTCAGCCATTAAGCAGCTCAGTTCAATTAAACTCATGCAAAATCTTAAAGTGCTGCAACATCATGCACTTATATCAAGGTCTATATAGAGTGCATATAAATCCATATATAAAGTGCATATAAAAATATAAAAATACAAAGATAAAACTGTGCAGATAAATAAATAAAAAAAACATTAATAAATAATAGCATAAGAATGCATACAGAATAATAACAGCACAAGTTACCTAGGAAGAGGTCTATTAAGGAGTATAGGTCTAATGGATACTTTTTCATCAAGCCCTTTACCCATATTTGCATGCATCCTAATAATCCAGTCCAGCTCTTTGGTTTCTACCCTGCTTCTAATGTCTCCCCCTCTGTGTCCTAAAGCTACAATCTCAATAACCATAAATTTAAATTCATGTCCATTCCCATTCTCTATGACATGCTTTGCCAGTGCATTAGTTCCAACTTGATTGGAAATATCGTACATGTGTTCTCTGATATGATCTCTTAGCCTACGTGTAGTCATACCCACATAAAAAGATTGGCATGCAACACAGTAGCCTAAGTATACCAAATTAGTGGTATTACAATCAGCTACTAATCTAACACATAAAATGTTTTTCTTATCTGGATGTGTAAACTTACCACTTCTATCTAAACATTTACAGAAATTACATCTATTACAGGGAAAGGTGCCATAGTTATGATGGGAGAATTCAGAAGTGTTCTTATGGGCCACATAATAATCTCTTTAAAGATTTTTTATTTTTGAAAGCATATCGAAGGGTATCCCCCACTAGCCCCTTGACCTGTTCGTCAGCACAAAAAATGTTCCAGTTCCTTTGATAAACGGCTAGTAATAACTTGATATTGCTAGCATATGTAACTGGCATTCTCATAAACTTGTTGGTGGGTGCTATTCTTCCCTCATCTTTCCTAAAATTAGAGAAGTAAGGTCGTCCCTTCCCTTCTCTGGCACTAAGTACATCTGTCATAACTTTCTGTACTTCCTTCTGGGCATACCCTCTCTCCACAAAATTACTTTCTAAACTAAGCAGTTTATCTCTGAATCTATGTTCATTAGCTGTTAATCATGATACCCTTAAGGCCTGTCCCCTCATAACATTTCTAAAAACATGATGGGTGCATACTATTTCTTTGAACAAAAGTATTTCTATAACATTCCCTCCTGAAGATCCTAGTTTCAAACTCTCCTGTAGGTGTTCTTGATATAGTGACATCCAAAAAGTCAATAGAAATATCTGAACTATGAGCAGTGAATTTAAGAAAATGAGTACTGCCATTAATATAATCCAAAAGTGTCCTAAATGCAGTCATCTCTCCCTCCCAAAGGAGGAAGAGGTCATCCACAAACCACCTATAAAAAACAATGTTGTGCATATCTGTTCTTAAGATTGCACAACATAGCAATATTGGCATAGCTATTGGCACACGAGGTGCCCATAGCTACACCATCCAGTTGCCTATATAGTTGTTGCTCAAACAAAAAGATGTTCTCAAGTATAATCTCTACCAATAAACAAAGTAGATCTATAACCTTGGTGCTGTAAGTACCATCTTCCATCAAGTACTATTTCAAATACATAACCCCTATGTCATTGGGAATGACTGTAAAAAGGGACTGAACATCCCAAGTTACCATTAAGCAGTTCCTTGTAGGTGGTTTATTCTTAACATGTTCAAACAAATCTCCCAAGAATTGCTTAGTATCTTTTAAGATACAACAATTTTTCAGCAACAAAGGTTTTAAATGCTGCTCTACAAAGATGGATAAAGGTTCAGTACTCCATCTTTGCCCTACAACAATGGGTCTCATTGAGGGATTGTATGAATCTTTATGTATTTTGGGCAGTCCTTGAATTATAGGTATAACAGGTTCATCCACAATAAAGTACTTATATAAATCTAAATCAATGGTCCTTAGTTGCAAACAGTCAAATAAATGATTTCTAATAACCAAATTAAATTGTTTGACCCTGGCAGGGCCTATCTGTTCATATACATTCACATCATTCAACATATTAAGCATGAAGCTCCTATAAAAATTATAATCCATAACCACTAGCAAGCCCCCTTTGTCTGCAGGATGTATTCAAATAGTCTGGTCATGACATACACTTTCTAGTGCTTTTCTTTCATTAAAAGTTAAATTAACAACATTTTTAGTCATTGCATGCTTATCATACAGTTTATATATATATCTTGTATACAAGCTTTCTCAAATGTTTCAATCACACTGTTGTTATTAGGTATTTATATACTGTTTTTTCTAAATACCTTGGGACCATTGACCGGTGCTAAATCATTCCCAAACTGGATTTTTAACATTAAATTGCGAGAAAATGATTTCAATTCAATGACATTTTCTGTCAGAGTCATCTTACCTGCAGGTATAAAAGTCATACATTTGTTGAGCACACTAATTTCCTCTGTAGTCAAAGTCCATTGGGATAAATTCCAAACTAGAGATGGTTCTGTCCTTGCCACATCCTTTTCAGGGTCAGGGTGTTGTCATCTTCGATCGAGGCCTTCTGTTTCTTCTGGCAATAACTGTGTGTTCTTTCCTGAAAATGTGGAGCTCTGATAGAATATGGTGTATTAAGGAGGCTTTTGCCAGTATTTACATGCAGTAAGGTGTTAGCCAAACTCGACTGTCCAGCTCCATGCAAGGATTCTTTCCTCCTTGCTCCATTCTGTGCACCTCTATAATGTGGTGTGTTAGAACTCACAGAAACTGTTGGGGTATTAGATGTAGCGGCGGGGTCGACTCTTTAATAGACCTCTTCCTAGGTAACTTGTGCTGTTATTATTCTGTATGCATTCTTATCCTATTATTTATTCATGTTTTTTTTATTTATTTATCTGCACAGTTTTATCTTTGTATTTTTATATTTTTATATGCACTTTATATATGTATTATATGCACTCTATATAGACCTTGATATGAGTGCATGATGTTGCAGCACTTTAAGATTCTGCATGAGTTTAATTGAATTGAGCTGCCTAATGGCTGAACTTGATTTAAATAGAGGATGATTTTGTGCATTTGTTGTCTGATGATGCAGCTTGTTGCTGTGAAAAAGCTCACCCATTACTTTGTTATTAAAGAGTTTATGTTTTTTTTTTCAATAATAAATCTTTATTCTTTTCCAATTGTTAATACAATATTACAACATATGTACATTATATACGTGAATGCTTCCAACAGTTGCATAAGATCATTATACATTAAGATAAAATTCTAAAAGGGTATTAAAAAAAAAAAAAAATCTAGTATCAATATAAGGCTTATCTATATTAACCTCCATATTAAGTATGTACTTCCCAGGGAAAAGTGGATTAGAACATTAAGCTAACACAATGTTAAAGATTTGCTCCCATATTTTTGTATTATTTATATTTTTCTTATGATCTTTAATTAGTAATTTATGTGCTAAAATATGTTTCATCGCTACACTTTTAAAGTTTTCCCATGAAGTCTGAGATGGATTCATCCAATTTGTAGCTATATAAAGCTTCATTAACAAGAAAATATTTATGAGTATGATCATTTGGGATCTGTCCAAGTTATTCAGAGGAATATGAAGAATCATAAACTCCCAAGAAAGTGTGGACTGTTGATAACCCATTTTTTGTAATTGAATTTTTAAAGAATTCCAAAGTTTGAATATACATTTACAGCTCCAGAACATGTGTAGAAGGTCAGCCGTTTGATCGTTACAATATGGACATTTAGATGAATTTTTAGAGTTGAATTTATGCAGACTGAGATGAGTGTAATAAGCGTTATTAAATATCATCAGCTGAGTAAATAATAGCTTTTGAAGCGATACTGATTTTAAGGTTAAATTAATTGCTTTCAATATTTTATTATCATCAATCGGTAATAATTTATCCTTCCAGTATTTGGATAAGAGTATTTGGTTATTATATTTCACGTCTTTTATCAAATTATATGAAGCCATTATATATTTGAAGTCCTGCATAAGAGTTTGCCATAAGTTTAAACAAATGGTTAAGTCTTCTTCTTTAATTTTGAAATTACTAAAATAACTTATTGAAAGATCCTTTAATTGTCTCATTATACTTAAATAAGAGTTAGGAAGGCTCATCTCTCTTAACATGTCGTGCATTGAGATACCAAGAAAAGGATATAAATCAAGTATGGTTGGATCAATTATAAGTGGGAATTTTTTAAGATCTATCAATTGATTACCGATTTTCAAATTCGGGTTCTTGTGAAATGGTTGGAAAGTCATCATATACTGTAAGAGATTTAGTGATTTAAACAGGTTTTGTATTGATATTATATATAATCTAATATGTTCCATCAAAGCGTACATTTTAAAGGTATCTTTATTTAAAAAAGGTAATGCCTTAAAATTAATACCCAATCTAACAGCATGTTTATAATTCAGAATCAACCACTTGGGTGACCATTTAGTACTGGACATGTCAAAGTTAACCACTCTTAGAATTCTATTAGCATTTATTATTAAATAATATGCTTCAAAATTCGGTAAATCTTAACCACCCTTATTTTTCGGAGTCATCAGTTTATCATAAGATATTCTAGTTTTTCTAGGTTTCCATACAAATCTACCTAATTCCGTATGAAGTTGTTTAAAGAATTTCCTAGAAATTGAGACTTGAGTAGCTCGAAAAATATATAATATTCTGGGGAGTACATTCATTTTAATAATTGAAGCCTTTGCCATTATTGGTAATTTCAGATTATTCCATCTTTTTAAATCAGACAATATATGATCCCAAATTAGCTTAACATTGTTCGCATAAAAGTCTCTATTATCTGTTGAGAAAACAATACCCAAATATTTTATTTTTTCTTCGGATTTTAACTGACCTATCAATGGTAAAAGCGAGAAGGGTGTAGGCGTCTTTAAAGGAAATAAATTGTTTTTTTTTAATTTATTTTGTAATTAGATATTTCTGCAAAATCTTCCACTGCTTTTACTATTTTCTTGGTATCTGAAACAGGCGTCGTACAGTAAATATTCAGATCATCAGCAAAAGCAGCCTTGGATATTTTTGTACCATATATTATTGGAGCATTATGATAAATATTTTGCTTAATATGTAGAAATAGTGGTTCTAAGTATAAATTGAATAATATAGGAGACAGTGGACATCCTTGACGGGTACCATTCTTAATTTGTATTCTTTTTGAGAAATTTTTATTAATGTATAAAGTTGTATAGGGATTATTATATAACTTTTTTAATGTTAAAATAAAGTCTTGGGGTATATTGAAATATGATAAAATATCAAACAAAAATTTTAAATCAACTCTATCGAAAGCTTTTTGAGCATCAATTATGAATGCGTAAACATTAAGATTTCTATGAGTGGCATAAGAAATTAGTGTATGAAGTGATAACGTATTATCAGTAGTTTGTCTGCCATTTATAAAACCAGCTTGTTCATCAGATATTATTAGGTTTATTACCTTCTTCAATCTATTAGCTAAAATAGATGTCATAATTTTCATGTCTGAATTTAAAAGTGAAATGGGTCTATAGTTATCTGGATTTTGAAGATCTGCATTCTCTTTAGGTATAAGAATTGTTTTTGAAGCATTAAAGTGTGGATCATTAATTTTATTATTAATTATATAGTTAAATACATGTGGAAGTATTTTACCCAATATATCACAAAAAGTTTTGTAAAATTCAGTAGTCAAACCATCCGGTCCTGGAGCTTTATGTGGCTTCAAATTATTAATTGTATCTGTTATCTCCTCAGAGGAAATTGGTTTGATTAAACTCTCATGAGACTCATCACCAATTTTCGGAAAGATAATCTTCTGCAGAAAATCGTTATTACTCTTATTCATAAGTAATTCCTGATGCTCGCCATAGATTTGAGAGAATATTAATTCAAAGGTATTCATAATGTCTTCAGTATTGGTATATCTTTTATTATTAAACTGTATTTCAGAAATTTGAGAAGGTATTTTCGATTGATTAATGATACGAGCTAGTGCTTTTGATGGAGTCTGAATATGATTAGCGTATTTTACCAGTATTTTCTGTTCATAAAATGACAATTTACTATTTTGTAGTAAAAAAAGATCTTTTTGACATTTTAATAACTCCGTTTCAGTTTGTTTACTATAGTTCCCAATTAAATCCTGATCTAGTAACTTAATTTTAGTTTCCAATTCTTGTATGTCTCTAGTTTGTATTTTCTTATAATAAGTAGCCTATTGAAGAAAGATTCCTCTTATTTGTGCTTTGGTCATTGCCCATTCTATATCAGATGGATGCCGGTGTTTAGAGAGATTGACTAGTAGATGATTAAAGGTCTCTTGAACTTCTTTAGTTATATCTTCTTTATTTAATAAATACGGATTTAGAGACCAGTTATAACCTCTATGAAGCATACTATTTCTAGTGTCCTTGTTAAAAATTAATGTGATTCTAGAATGATCCGATAAGTGTCGAGGTTGTATAGATACACAGGGATCTAAAGTAATTAGTACGTCTGAAATTAGGAAAAAATCAATCCTAGACCACATTTTATGACAACTTGAATAAAATGTAAAGTTATTTGAATTTATTTGATTATTTGTGTATTTAAATGGGTCATATAATTTAAAATCTGTTTTAAGTTCCTTTAATGCTATCACTGCTTGATTATTAAAGGACCTATGTGAACTTGATTTATCTAATTTGGGATCTTGATATGTATTCCAATCACCTCCTATTATTATATAACAATTATTATATTGATTCAGGATAAAATAAAATGATGCTATAAAAAGTTGTTGATTGGTACATGGGGCATATATATTAAGAAGTATCACAGGTTTATCATAAAGTGTAGATGAAAGAATCACATAACACCATCTTCCCTCTTTGTCTATCTTAAAATCTAGAATTTTCTCATCATACTGATTTTTAATAATAATAGCCACTCCTGCACTATTAGTTGTCCCTTCTGAAGCTACCACCTCTCTAATCCATTTATTATCCTTAAGGACAGCCCATTGGTCATTAGTCAAGTGGGTTTCTTGTAATAAAATAAAATATGCCTTTGACTGGAGAAATAAATGAAGAAATAATTTCCTTTTTTTCAAGTTCTGGAGCCCTTTAGTATTCCATGAGTCTATTATCCACATACTAATATCTTTAATTCGTTTAAGGATATTTTAAAAATTGAGAAACAGTACTAAATTCGAGTATAATAGCACAATATATATTGTCTGGAAGCAATCTTGACATCGCATCCTTAACCAGTGCCTATCCACTATTCCCCTGGACCAGGACATACATAGGTTTTTTACACTGTTAAAACTTTTATGGGTAAATAACCTTACTAAACATCTATTCTTTATCTTACAAAATATAACATCAAAAACATGCAAAAAACCTATAAAAGCTACATCTAACTCTACAAAGCCTAACCAAAACATTCCCTAATAAACACTGATAAATATCCACAGCTCTTGAACACACTATTTAGTTAAACCTATCAAGTAAATGGTCTTCATTACACTTATAGTTACTATCATACCTCACTAATAGTTCTCATATATTATTACTTATACTAATTAGTTGTATCTCATTAAGTTATCTAACAACCATATTTAAATCTAAAATAATCAAGTATGTGACACTACCCCTATTAAGCAATAACATTATTAAATTAAAGATAATTCACCATATGTATTGTTAGTTAGAAGAGATAAAAAGAACTACAGAGAAAGCAAATATTTAACATTTAAGTATAATATTAAATCTGACTTTATTTATATAGTCTAAATTATCTAGAATTGTAATGTCAGCAAATAAGGTGAATAAAAATAGGACTCTAACTTCACTTTACTGGGTAATATAGTTAAATTTATGAAATGATGTCTGAGTAACACAGTCCTCAAAACAGTCAAAACCACATGCCAGTATATAAACAAGATAACCTTCACATTCCTAGAGAGCCCATAATATAATGTCTCATGGTCTCTTTATCTACTAATTATCCCAACACTAAATCCCCTTATTATCTAAACATTTGCAGTATTAAAACACATCAGTAATACAGGAAAAACAAATAATAAAATATACTACAAGGTTATTAACACATCAACATTCAGCATAACATACCTAAGGAAAAAGAATAACTATGGTAAAGCTATAATACTTCTAAGCAATCAGTTAAATAACACATTTTAAGCCAGTACATTATTAATTCAATTGTAATCATACCTGAATGAATTCACAGTTCCCTTTAAACCAGTAAAACATGTTACATACTTTAAATGTCCACGAATGCTCGTTTTACAGTCCAAATAGCTTACACTTCCTCAACAGAGATCTTCCTATTTCCTGAGCTTGTAATCCTGTCTTTGAGCTCGCGACAGGGGAACCATTAAACGGACAGACTTCCGGATGCGCCACCTCGAAAGCGGACCCTCAGCAGCACCCAAAGGACTTCCTGTTGCTTTCCGAAGGGGCTCAGTTCGTAGGAGCCATAAAAGTTCGGAAAATCTTCGTGGACGAGCTGGAGCTGTAAAAAGAAACTAAGTAAACATTTACCAAGGGGCCTGGTGAAGAAAAGAGAACAAACAAAGGATTTTAAAGCCTCGAGACATAGTAAGAATGGAATCCCAGCATCCACGTTGCTGCAAACGGACTGGATGGCCAGATCAAGCTTCCAAAGCTGGAAGGGACTTAAAAATCTTCAAAAAGGTAACTTTTGCTTCTTTTTTTGTAGATATGGAGTATTTGGAGCCATCAACTGTAAAAATTAATGTGTTAGGGTATTTCATTTGAAATTTGATATTCTTTTCAATGAGGAACTTACAGTATGGAGATAATGCTTGTCTAGCTTGCCTTATTTGCAATGGTAAATCCTGGGCCATAGAAACTCTTTTATTCTGCCACATAATATAACCTCCATTTTTTTTAACAGTTAAAATTATTTTGTTTACGTCCTGGTAGTTGAGTATTTTGACGTATACTGGTCTAGGTATGTTTGAGGCTTGTGTTTCTCTGAGAGCTCTATGAGCTCTTTCTATAACTATTTGTTTAGCTATGTCAGAGTCATTGAACAATATTTCAAGTATTTGTGTAATGGTAGAAGTTAAATCATTGTATTGGATAGATTCTGGAATTCCTCTGATAATTATACTGTTCCTTCTGGATCGTGCCTCCAAATCCAGAATTTTATTTTGCATAGACTGAATATCCAGGTCATGAATGTCTGTTTTTTTTGCAAGCAATGTTATTCTGTCCTCATTTTCAGATATTCTGGTTTCTGATTTATCCATCCTTTCGAGAATTTGACTGCATGTGGCACCAAAAGAATGTACCTGGTTTGATAGTTCTTTCAAAGCTTCTTGGATGGGTAACAAAGCAGTTTTAATATCTTCCATATTAGCCAGTTGATCCGGTTTATTTTTCATTCCAGCTTTTGAAAGTTCCTGCTGTTTTGTAATCTTCTGCCTTTTTGTTGTTAAATCTTTTTCTGGTGACTGAAGTTCTGATAATTTGGTTTTTGTTGTTGTTGTTTCCATACTTTTGTCTTCTTTTGACATTGTGGAGCAAAGCAGATCTTTAGTATAATTGAATGGTAAATATCCAAGGTTACTACTCAGATAGTTCCTTTGTTTAATACTCTTTTCAGAGTCAGTCAGTCAATCAGATCCAATCCTGTTAATTTGTTTAATTTCCTCCGGTTCCTTCACCTCTCAAGCGATATTTAGTTGTAGTAGATTAATTTTAGCCAACAATTAGTGTAGAAAAGCTTGTAGTATATCCTCAGGGTTAATTTTTATTCCGAGTATCTGAAGAGCTGTAGATATGCAGTGTCTACAGAATGGCGGCCATCTTTGAATCTGGTCGAGTTTATGTTTTTAAGTGGTGTGGTCTGGAGCATTCTTCTATTTTTGCTTATTTTATACTTTGTTTTGTTTAAGGACCCATTTACCTGCACCATTAACTGGTTTTGGTCTAATATATATATATATATATATATATATATATATATATATATATATATACATACTGCTAGAGACACTAATCAAGAGTGAGGGGGATAGGGAGAGACAGATATGTATATGTAGCTGTATGTATGTACAAACATGTTTCCACATAGCATGTCTTTGAGCAGTACAGGCAACGGTCTTGGGCTCAAGTTAACTAAGTGTAGGAGCATGCCAGTACTGACAAGGTGATTCCAGACCAGAGCTATCTGTACTCCAGTCCGGGATTATGTTTCTGCAGGCCATTGGCTGCTGTACCTGTTACCACAATACTGCCATTCCCTGATATTGTTCAAGGCATTCCTTGGCTGTTTGCTGACCTTTATATGTGATTCATACCTCACAACTGTACACAGCTTCATAGACTGTCCAGAAGATTGCCTCATAGTTATTGTCCATTTCACACAACAATGTGTTTTTTTGGCAAATTAGTGACAAATCAGCGAGGATTTAAGTCAATAACTAATGACAGATATTTGAGTTTCAGACTACATACACATCAGGAGATTCATGTTAATGCAAGACCTGTTCTTCTATGTTTGTAAGAGCAACTATTTAAAACCTGTCCCTAAGTGTGGGTATTGGTCCCACTTTTATTCATGGCTTTGCCCACATTTCCTGCTCTAAGAGGTTGAGAGGTATGATGCAACTGGTGTACATGAGGAAATACCATACACAGGGTGACAGTCTGCATACCTCTCCCTGTATGTGTTTTTGCAGAATGCCCAGCATTTAGCCCCATATGTCTGCTGTGTTCCTCATACATTTGTAGTTTTTTGGTACTATACTGTAAACAGCGGTCACTGACTTGTAACTACTGACACATTTCAGTGATTGCCTTTACATCCTGCAGCTAGTCTGGCCTGTTGCAGCCTGCTGTTATACTAGCCACCTGCCTGGTTACTCAGAGCATGTATAATGTCTGTTTGTAGGTATGGCCCTTTGTGCCCTCATTCACTCTGTCTTTGTCCAGCTTTCTTGCACTAACAGATATTGAGAGGTCATGACAGTCTGTAGGAATGCCACCATATGAGTACTGGACATGCAAAAGATGTTGGATGCTGCCAGATTTGAAACATCAGCACCATCTCCCATGCCACTGTCCCTGGCCCAGTGAGGCATACCAGCCACCAGACAGAGAGGTTTCATTCCTCACGGTATCA
The DNA here is from genome assembly GCF_019279795.1 of Protopterus annectens. Lineage (NCBI taxonomy): Eukaryota > Metazoa > Chordata > Ceratodontiformes > Protopteridae > Protopterus > Protopterus annectens. The sequence continues at coordinate 1,007,572,986 of NC_056725.1, read as the reverse complement.
ACAACATACAGGAATTGTTTGGTCTGCTGGTATGTCATTGCAGACTTACTGTTACAGCAGTTGTATGGGGACACTGATGTGTTTCGGGTGGGGGATAAACAGCCTATGTTCTGCTGGCATAGACGGTAATGTGACTGTCCTCTGACCCCACTGTTTGGTATCTCCCTGGAATAATGTTGTGGAGTTTCCGGCCATGTGGCCTAGTGGATATTATGGGGCACATACTAGTGAACAGAGTACCTGTTGTCCTTACAAATGGAATGTAGGAGAGTGACTTACCTTGTGAATGCAGCAGTTGACAGACCTGTAGTTTGGGGCTAACTCTGTCTGATGCATACAGTCCACAGCCAATACATGGTGAGGTACAGGTTGTGTGGTCTGGCTGGCATCATTTTTACTAATATGCATATGAGTCAGAATAAGGTGTCAGTTCCTAGGGTCCTAGGTTGTCAGTGCATGTGCTATGTGTTGTCTCTTGGTCAAGGCCAGAACATACTGGGCATGCCTATATCTGCCTACAGGGACAGCCTCAGGGGATTCCACCTCCAAGTCCCCCTTTGGGTGCAACTGTGGTGACCTAGGCAATGGTGGGGGGCTGTTTATCCCTTCTTTTTGCTGATCCTGCTGCAGCTGTTTTCCACAGGATCATATTATGTAGCATGGCACATATCATGAATATTTGTGCGCATGTGGCTGGAGAGTACTGCAGGGCTCCACCAGATATATTGAGGCACCGGAACTGTGACTTCAACAGCTCAAACACATGCTCTATGATGTTCCTAGTTTGTGTGTGCGCCTCATTATGGTGTTCTTCGGAGGGTGTGTGTGCATTTCTGATGAAAGTCATCATCCAAAGTTCCAGTGCTTAGCCAGCATCCCCAAGTAAATGGCAGTGTGGGATGTCCCCCCTAGCAAACATCTGGTACATCTGTGATGCATGCCAGATATGGGAGTCATGATAACTGCCAGGGCTGCCAGCACACACATTTGTGATAATGTCCTGGGCATTGCACATGACATGGCAGTTGATGGAGTGATACCCCTTGCAGTTGATGTAGATTCTACCCTCTTTACTGGGTGGTGCCTTGATGTGTACACGAGTGCAATCTATAGCATCCAGTATGTCAGGGTAGTGTGCTACATTATAGAAGAGTCGCATATTGCTGGCCCTCACCTTAGGGTTGAGGGGAAAATAAATGTGTTCATCAGCATGTGGAAGGATGGCATCCTGGAACTGGTGGAGTACCCTGGAAGTAGATGCCTGTGAGACCCCCCATCATGTCCCCAGTCGGTCTTTGGAAAGTACCTGTAGCTAGTATTCTAAGGGCTACACATACCTTTATTTCCACTGGGATGGGTTCCCCTCTGGTGGATCTGGGTCCAAGTTGAGGTCAGCAAAGCTCAGTGAGTTTTTGTAGTATGTCCCTATCCACCCTGTAGTGCTCTACAATCTCCAGCTCATGTAGCTCCTGGTACATTACCCTTGGCCTGAACACTCTTTTCTTTCTCAGTCTAGGTCTATGCTCAGCATCATAAACAGCTGCAGTGAGCTCAGCATCTAGCACATACATATGTAGCAGACCTGCAGCAGGCCCTAGCATTCTCTCAGTTAAAATTCCCATCTGTACTCCAATTGTGCAGAGTATGGGGGAAAATCAGATTATAGATCGTATGCATACTTATAGTGCTCTGTTCTGGGTGTAGCCTGTGTGATTAGCTAACTATGATGCATTCCACCTGCCAAGTATATTATTAAGGGGTATTAATGGCCCTAGTTTAAGTGAAACAGGGTTCATCAGTAATTAATATATCATTGGTCTTCTCAGCCAATTTATTTTTTTTTTTGACAGCCTTCCTTGCTGAGCACTGTGGCATGCCACACAAACCCCATGCTGCAAAGATCAACAGAGCTCAGCAATCCATAGACACACTTCCATGGAAGGTCACGCTCAGCACTGTGGAAACATGCACCTCAGAGGTAAACACATCTTAGCAGCCAGTGTACACACACACCCTGCTGAACTCAGAGGCGTGCCATGCAAACAGATGCCGCTGAGCTCCAATGAGCTTACAAGCAATCAGACACACCCCCTTTGATGTCAGCTACCTCTTCTGTGGACACCAACATGGTTCTGTGTCTACACAGATGGTATCTGCGGACACAGATACCCATTTGTGCCATTCAGTAACCCTAACTCATTTCAATACAGATCCGTGCAGAGAACCTAGAAACTACATGGTTTCAGGCCCTGCCTCATTAACAACCACAGCTGTGTAACATTGTACATACTCCACACAGGGTCATATAATGCATGACTGTTACAAACTCACAAATTCTGGTTTTTGCACTATTTTTATATTTTTTTTTCCATAAAGGCATGTTTGTGCACTGAAGAGTGCCACACAAACATACCCAGGGTATTAAAAAATTACATTATTTTCCATATGGTTTTGGGCACATGGTGGATAGTTTTGCACATATCTAGTTCACTATGCTACGTCTGACATTCTAAATACACTTTTACAGCCCCTGGTGTTATTTTAACATCCTGTACACAGAATGTTTCCATGTACATTATGGATACCAACATGGGGTCTGCAGGACTGTCTATCTGCTTGCTGGATCACCCCACCACCCTCATTTGCATGCATTTCACCTGCTTATGAGGTGATTTGCATGCCATGGACTAATAATAATTAAACAGTCAAACCAAAAATCTGATACAGTTTTATAATGTCACCAATGAAGAACAAAGTCAACTTTTGTGTCCTTCTGTCATGCTACATATTACAAATGCTAAGAGATTTTTTTTGTCGATAATCATGCTTGTTCATGTGACAAGCAGCATGTGATTAGGTCAGTTTATTTATTTATTTTTTTTATCTTTTCCTGATATGATTGACCTGGTCCCTTAAGCACATCTTGGTGATGTTCATATTCTCCAGTATTAAGTGTATTCTCCCTAACAGCTGTATTATTATATAAAGATGTATCAGCATCCTGCACAATGTAACTGTAGTCTGAATTACATTTAAAATTCAGCAACAAGTAAATATTTTCATTTACATTTCAGTAACCATCATTTCCTAGGGCTGAAACTCAGTACTTATTATTTTACTCATTTTTCCAAGCTTGGACTTACATTTTTTTTTAATGAGAGAATTTTTTGTTTCAACACACACATATATGTATATATGGGTCCATGTCAGAAGATCAAAAATCCACAGTGTTAAATGTCATATTGTCAAGACCATATGATAGAAGTGCCAGAACATCAAAACTTTTGTATGCAGACCATGGTACAGTGGGGATTGGGATATTTACCCTTTTTTCCACTGTAGTGCATTCTTGAAGCTGGAATATATAATATGCATGGGGTGTGGTTGGTAAAGGGGGGGCTTGCTCTCTAGTACAATGCAGATTGTTGTTGTTTAGTGATGTTCGACATTCTGGTAATTCAATCATATGTCCTTGACCAAATAACTTTTGACATTACGGTATTATGTTATCACATGGATCCATATATATATATATATATATAGAGAGAGAGAGAGAGAGGAGATATTGATATATAAGATATAGATATCTACAGTATATCTATACACACAAATAGATATTTGTCATGATCAGATGTTGCTTATTTCTGCAGTCAGAAACAAAAAATATTTTACCTTTTGGGGTAGTTAGATTGTCACATAAGGTGAAACAAAAAAAATGTCATGATCTGTAGGTCCCATGAGTAACACAAACAACTTATTTGTTATATGAAAAATGGAGGCTACAAGAAGAATAGTGCAACTTTGCCTCTGACTTTTTAAGGAGCTGTCTTTTGTTTCGTTATACTGTAGAGTTATGGTGAAGCTGCAGTCACATAAACAATAACAATATGTGAACAAATCAATGCAAAAAGTTTATTTTATTAAAGGAAACTGCCAATCGAAATGCATGGTGTACCTCGCTAAATGTTCAAGTTGCCCTGGATTTTATGTAGGCAAAACAGAGAGATGCCTAAGAAAGAGAACATGTGAATATATGTACCAGATTAGTAGGCAAAATGAGAACAAGGCTTTATACAAGCATTCAAAAGGTTGCACACATTTTGCAAGCTTTCATTCTAGCATATTAGAACACATTAAAAGCAAACCCAGAGGAGGGGATTTGAAACATAAATCAGAAGAAAGGGAAGTGAAATGGCAGTTTAGATTTCATGCACAGCAGTACCTAGGTATCAATGAAAATACTTCACTTTATCCACTACTTATTCTGAGATGTGTTATTTAATGTTCTTAAAAGGTTTTAAGGTCATGACACCTCATTTTTAAATGTTATTTATTATTTGGGATGTAGTGTATAAATCTACATTTTGATAAGACATTTGTTAGTAATTTTTAGGGGATATTTTTATTGAACTTCTTATTGTTTTTTATGCACTATTTCTTTAAGGTTGATTGAGTTTTAATTAACTAGAAGCACACAGTGGTATAAATAGGTGTAGTTAACTATGTATACTGACTCTGATGAAGTCCTAGGTTTAATTAGGATGAAAGCGCTCAATCCATGTTTTTATATGTTTGAGTTTGTTTTATTATTAAAGTGATTTTAGATTATCTGGAAAGTCCGTTGGCTGACCAATGTGATATGGCATTGGTTAATTGTCTATTTTAACTTAAGGTATGTTATAGGGACTTATTTTTGTTAAATTATTCTGAAGTTCTTACTCAACCTAAGTTTGAAAACAGTTCAATAATCTCAGAGTAGTACATATTAAGGTTACTAGAATAAAGCATTCAGCTCCACGGAGCAAAACTTACTATAGGGAAACAATCTGTTTTACTGCACATGGTGGGCTTATAAAGATAGTTATTATGGGTCTATATCATTTTATCAAAACCTCAGTCCATTGAACACCTCTTCACTGACCCATTTTCACAAAACCTGTATTTGTCAAACGATCATTCCATCAAACTTCTTCCTATGGTAAGTAACCAGTGGACCATCATCAGGAATTTGCCTTTTTTCCTCACTGTAGTGCAATCTCAGAGTTGTTATATTTAGTTAGGGGCAGCCCCCCACATTTTGAGGTATGGGGAACATAGCCCCCCCCCCACTAGGGTGGGTTTTCAATTTTTCTGTTTTTGATGCGGTAGTTAGGTTGACCCACTGGTTACTTACCATGGGAAAAAGTTTGATGGAATGATCAGTTGACGAAATCAGGTTTCGATGATAATGGATCATTGAAGAGGTGCTTGATGGATTGAGGTTTTGATAATATGATACCATATGAACTAAAATCCAACTGTCAAGACATTTTCTTGACAGCACAATTAATGTATTTGAAACACATGTAGTAAATTTAAGACTAGCTAAATAACAGCTTTAACTACAAAAGAAACTGAAAAGCAACAGCAATGGGAGAAACTGAAAGAAACATTTTACCTTTTGTTTTGACCTTCTATAAAGTATTATGACTTTCATGCTATGGTGAGTGGCTAATATTTTATTATAATTCTTTCTACCACAGACTTGCATGTTGACAGTTACCATTATTGCAGAAAATGTGCTTTCAGCCAAGACTCTCTTTTCTCCTTAAACAGCTTAACGATATTGTGCCATTATGAGGTCTTTTGACCTTGAATGTCCTTTCTTCACCAACTCAGAGCTGCAGTAGTTGTAGTTCTTATTCAGATTTTCCCATAGACTTTGAATTTGTATTCACTGTCATGTTTATTGTCTACTTGTATAATAATAGACAATTGTCTGAAACTACACACTGTTTATCAGAGATTATTGCAGGTGGGAACTTCCATTTTACTTGAAATTTAAATACCTTTAAATTAGTTATATGAGGAGCACTGCCTTATGCATAGTGTTTTGGAAAGCATTATTCACTATAAAAAAGATGTGGTTGAACATTCTAAGGGTGGTATTCATAGTCAGGCAGCTCACAGCTAGCAGTGGTTATTATTGAGAAGTGCTGGTATACTTATATGTCCATAAGCTAAGTGCTGGGCACTAGCATTGAATATGGAAGCATGAAGGTCTTTTGAAAAACACACCTATTTATAGTAAAAGCATAAAATATATAAATTAAAGCATTATGCAGGTATAAAGTACTATGCAGAAGTCATAGGCTTTGTATTACTTTGTATGTTTTCAGATACCGAGGACAGACATGACTTTGTGCAATTACCCATAAAACTGTTAAAGCAAACTGAGGACTATATAACTTTTATTATTAATATTTTAAAAAAGGGGGTTTATATATTTGTTGTCTCACAGCAAGAGGTTCTCCCGTTCGATTCTTGGCTTCAGTGCGGGGAGTGCCTTCTGTGTGGAGTCTGCATGTCCTCCCCGTGGTTGGGTGGGCGTTCGAAAGACATGCATAAATGGGCGTGCCTTAGTTGAAGGTTGAATGTTGAGCTGACACCTTGCCGTTCATGAAAATCTACTGCCAATCATTAGCGGACTGGAATTTCGTTGTGGCGACCCCTAACCGGGAAAAGCCGAAAGACAAACAACAACATATATTTTATAAAGGGGTATACTTATGTGAATAGCCAGATAGTTTAATTAAAGAATAGAAATGCCTGACTGGGCGGAAAGTGTGGTGTTCAAGAGCAAATATTACAGTAATATAAAATACTACTCACAAATTTTAGATGACATCTACATTTTATGGGATGGTGATCAAGATTCATTCAACATCTTTATGGAATTTATTAATAGGAGTAGTGAATATTTGAAATTCACATCCACTAGCAGTGGAGTAGGAGTGGCATATCTGGACACATTCATATCTAATGGTGCAATGGGTTTTAATTCTAGAATTTACAGAAAAAATACCTTTTCAAACTCATATTTAGAATACAGCAGTAATCATACCAGAAAACTAATGTACAACATGTTTAAAGGACAGTGTATTAGAGCAGTAAGGATGACTTCTGAGTTTGGAAATATGAAAGATGAAATTGAATATATTGTTGAATTATTCAAGGAGAGAGGATATCATGGAAAAAGGATGAGAGAGGTTAAAGAATATGTTATCAGTGAATGGGGCAAGAGGTATACCCCATTGTTAGGAGTTAGGTGTACAGATGAACATAGGAATGGAGATTTAAAAGATAGTGAAAAAGTTATTAAAGTTTACAACAGGGCTTGTGTTTTGGAATATGGCCCACACACTAACCAAATAAAATATATACTAACTAGGAACTGGAATGTTTTGCTGATGGATCAGGAAAGAGAGATGTTTTGGGTCCCAGACCTATATTTGTTCACAAAATGGGGAGCAATTTGAAATCATTGTTAGAAAGGGGTTTGAGAGATATTGGATCAGACAGGACTATTACACACACTTCAAAATGTGGTGCTTGCAAACAGTGTTCTGTTATTAATGAAGATGTAGGACTGGTTTTGGATAATATTAATAAGACTAGATTAAGCTTCAAACAGGGCAACTGCAACTCGAAAATGGTAATAAACTTGGCTAAATGTAAGGCCTATTCAGGGTATTACATAGGAAAAACTGAGAAGAATCTTAAGAAGCGTATTTACGCTCATCTATATAGTATCAGGACGAAGGACCCAAAAAATGCCTTATTTAAACTTATAGAAAAGTTTGGAGTAAAATGTAATTTTAAATTTGCCATTTTGGTGAATGTGGTCACAGATCCCAGGAGGGGTAACAGTAAAAGCATATTATCCTATAAGGAGGTTTGGTGGCAACTATTTACTGATGCCACAAAACCACCAGGTTTGAATGACCACATATCCATTAAACCTTTACTAGACATCAGGCAATGATAGTTATTGTTCACTATGTTTATTGTGTTTACATATGTATTTTTTATAGTTAAACATTTTATAGTTGAATATTTTTATATATAGGTCATTATAGGTTTTTATAATTGTATTTATGTGAAGATTCATTTGTTGTGAATTCTACGTGGCACGAGTTGGTAGGGGGAGTGTTTTTATATATGCAGGTTAGCTTTAAAAATTAATTTGAGTTTTGGCGCCAATGGCAACATTTAAACATTTTGTAACAGCTGTTCTAAGATTCTGATGAAGCTCACCGTGTTGTGAGTGAAAGCTCTTAACGTTTCAAATGCCAATAAATGTTTTTTTTATTTTAAGTTACGGGCAGTGACATTCTTTTTGAGCCACGGACAGTGGAATTTGGTTTTATATCTGCAAACGGAGGCAGTTTTCGGAGTGGTGTTGTGTTGGGAGTGAGCGATATCCGACGTTCTGTATCGCTGGTACACTTTTTCTTTGTTGGACTGAACGTTGTTCTGTGAATTAAGTTGTCGGTTTCTTTATATACACTAATAAAACCACCTAATGACAGAAATATTGCACTTATATACTGACATATATCACTCTTTCGTACAGTAATGGACTGAATGTACTCAAGTGCTTCATTTACAGTTCTGTATGACTTATTCTTAATTAAATGTTTACCTGTATGGGTCTACTTCATATGAAAGAAAGCCCATATGAACAAATTCAAAACTGCCAAGATGAATCTAATGAAACCGCATAAAACCGAAAATGTAAAAACCCTAAGCTCACAAAACCAAAGGCTTCCCCAACATCTCTAACAAATACATCAATCTATCATCTTACAAAAAAACAAATTAAAACCTTCTGGCACACTTAAATAATAAAATAACTCACCCTAACCTGCAATCAGCACTACATAAACATATTATTACAAACATACCTGAAATGCTGAGCACAAGTAAACATAGCCTCATTAATTTACGAGTTACATGGACTAACAAAAACAAATAAAAAATGCAGATACTTTCCTTCCTACATTTTTGTAGGGAGGCAATCCTCCCTGCACCCCCCACACCCCCCGCAAATTAAACATACCAACTCCGAGATCACACTATCTCACATGTAAGTAGCTTATTTTCAGTTTTGTGAGCTTCCAGTTTTTACATTTTCAGTTTTATACGGTTTCATTAAATTTGTCTCTGTAATTTTTTCATATGGGCTTTGACACATATATATATATATATATATATATATATATATATATATATATATTTATTTATTTATTTATTAGTGGAATCAGTTAAATGTACAATGCTATTTACCACTTTATTCATGCTTACCAGAGGATTCAATGAGTGTTTCTATACACTTCTACTGTGTCCAGTTATGCATAGGAGATTGCAGCTTCAGCTTTAAAGATAAGAAAAAAGGCAACTCTTGGTAACCAGTATTTCAATTTTTTGACATTAACATATATGTATATTGTGATGATGTGAAGCCATGTCAGCTATGGCAGAGAGAGTAGGGCAGTGGCTGTGTAACATATGCCAGCAAAACTAGCTGGGGTTTTGTAAAGAATTTAAAGTTATTTGCATATCAAACTGATTTGTACAGATACTTGGGTTAAAAATGAATTTGTAAAGTTGCTTGTGTTAAAAATGTATCAACAGTGGGTCCTGCTGGACAGAAAAAACATATTCATGTATGTCAGACTGTATTGTAAGTGATGAAATGTATATATGTTAAGAGAGGATACTGGAAGGGAAGGGGCTAAGCTTAGTGAAGCTAACCTCAAGAAAAATAGCTTGAAATTAAATGACTTGGTTTAGGCCACAAAAATTATATTTCACAGATCTGAATGCATCCAGAGATGCAATGTCTAGGATATAGATCCTGCTCTTATTGTCTTAGTGGTGAACTAATTGCTGCCTTGGGCTGCCAGAGAATGGCTTGTTAGTCTCTGCACAAAGGATGGAAGTACTGGAATTGTTTCATAGTCTCCAGATGCTAGAAAGACCTCAACAAAGCTCTATGTGTGAATTATGACACATCTGCACCAGATCCTGGCTCAAGTTTCTCGTCAGGGGGTAGTGTGGGAACCACAGAGTCAGGTGACCAGATGTGATGCCATTCTGTAGCCAGCACTGAAATTATTTTTTAGATACTAGTGAGAGATGTGTCAGTGGTACTCAGCACTCTGTTTTGGAATTGACAAGGCCACTCACCCACTTCATCTTGCCTTGCTTTAGTGAAATTATTTTTTCAGATACTACTGAGATATATGTCAGTGACACTCAGCAGTCTGTTCTGGAACTGACAAGGCCACTCACCCACTTCATCTTGCCTTACTTTAGTAAGGGAATAGTAATTCTTCAGTCAGTTAAAATATAGTGAGACTAGTTAAATATTGTTTTTCTGTATCTGTCTGAATCTTTCCATCTGTGTTATTTTTATATTTCTTATGAATTGAAACTCTGGTGTTTATTGTAAATAGATATTCAGTATTTTCTCATTTTCTATTTTAGCATTTATTACTAAGTATATCTATACCTTTCATTGTGACTGGTCTTTTAGAAAATATTTTAACCATAGAGCGCAATTACATTTATTTGGTGGCACAATTGCTTCATGCTTCTGAAAGTCTTGGCAATTGGTTAACACTACTATTTGTATAAGTATTAATTTTACTAAGAGGAATTGGGTGCCCTGTTAAGAGTCTTAAAGTAGCTGTCTGGTGGCAGTGAATCTACCTTAAAGTCTGGGTGAAGGCAGCTTAGCGGATAAATCTGTGCTAGCCTTTCCCAGGTGTGTGTGTGTGTGAAAATCAAATCTCAAAGAGTGTGTGTCAGCTATCAGGAACAGGGACACAGAGCACTGATTTCTGCAGAGAGAAAGGAAGAGTATTATTTAGGCCTGGGAGAGTTAAACCCAGCCCCAGGACTTGAGTGTGCTCCCTGTATGGTCTTAAGGGAAATTGTGCTTGGTGTAGACATCTGCATCTAAAAATATTGTTTCCATCTATTTTTGTTCTAAGTGAATGTTGTCCACCAGTGCCAGTGATGAGGATTGAGGCTCCTTGATTACTGGCCCAGAAGAGTTATGTCACATATTGGTGGCAGTGGTTGTATATTAATTGAACTTCTGTAGCCTGTAAGCAGTTGTCACTAAAGGTGTGTACACTCTCAGCAGCCACAAGGTAAACATACAGAGTTTCATTTTTCACAACAGTTTTATTTATTTATTTTTTTAGTTTAGTTTAGTCAGAGAAAGCAGGCAAGGATGTCAGAAGAGGATCATGGCAAGCTGACATTGAACCAATTGGCTAAGGTGTGCAAATCCAAAGGTCTGGCGCATGCCAACCTAACTAAAGACAAAATTATTTCAGCCTTAGCCACAGCTGCAGCACAGACCAGCAAGCAGGAGAACAATCAGTCTGGTGATGGGGGTGTGCAGCCCACAGAAACAGGACAGTTCACCTTTTCCTAAGAGGATTTAAAACCTGTCTGGACTTGAACTGGAGGCAAAATGCATGGAATTAGAACTGGCAGAGAGACTATGGCATTTGGGGGCTGAAAAAAATGAGATACAGCAGTGTTTGGAGGCCAAAGAAAATGAAAATCAGCATCAACATGAGAGGTATATGGTGACTCTTTGACAGGAACATGGAGGTAAAGGGGAAGGGAATACCTGAATCCCAGAAGCACAAAGGTCAGTAAATTTCTTCCACAGTATAAAGAATATAATCATTTTTATAGTTTTGTTCATATATTTGAAAGGATATGTAAATAGTATAATGTTGACCAAGGGCTCTGGGTATGGTTCCTGACCCTCCTTACTCCACAGTGAAGCTGTTACTACTGTTTCTAAATTGTCTGATAGTGATAGTTTAAATTATGACAAGGTTAACAATGTTTATTGGAATGTTTTAAGTTAATACCTGAAGCTTAAAGAAAAAAAAGTTTTGTGAGCATAGACATAAGGCAGGAAATATGTGCATGTGATTATATTGCTGAGCTAAGAACTTATTTTCATAGGTGGGTAAGTGGGTGTCAGGTCACCACTTTTGAAAGACTGGCAGACATTTTCATGAGGGAGCAAGCCCTTAGCACTTTGCCTGAGGACATGGGAATCTGGTTTGCAGACCTGGAGTGTAACTCTGCAGATGAGCTGGGGAGAAAAGGGGATCTCTACTTAGCAAGCAGGGTACCATTACACAAGAAGGGGATATTCAGAACTGTACATGGATATAAGAAAACCAATGCTGAGCAGTCTAATCCAACCTAATAGAGTCCACTAGTAACATGGGAAGCCACTAGCTCAGGTACCCAGCCAAAACTGCGGTTTAGATGTTTTAAATGTAACCAGAGGGGCCATGTAGAATACAAATGTCAACTTAAGCAAGGTAAGGAACAAAAGGTGGGGGAGCCATCAAGTGGGAATAACAGCATGCTAGTAGTAAGTTGTCTGGAGACATCAGGGATACCAAACTATCACTGGAGTTTGTATCCTATCTTAGTGGATGGAAAACAGGCCATTGCTAAGAGACATGCTGCCTTTGACATAGCCATTGTGAAGCCTGCAGTGGTTAAAGAGGAGCAGTACTTGCTTGAACAGTCCACTCCAGTCATAGCTTTAGGAGGGACCCCATTCCAAATACTTTTGACCAGGGTTTACCTTGAGGGGAGGGTGGTAAAGGAAGCAAGCAAGTAGGTGTGTTTGAGGATATCCCTGCAGATGTTTTAAAAGGAAATTATTTTGATAATACAGTACCTTGTGTGCATGCAGTTACATGCAGTCAGGCTGGGAGACAGGCATGTGGGTCTGGTAGCCTGGGAGAGACCCAGATAGACCCTACACCTGAAGCTGGGGCTGGTTATTGGCTATTTCAGGGGGGAGCTGCTCTGTAGCAATGGGCATGAAGGTGAGCCACAGCTGCTGATAGTACTAATATTCCTTTGGACAAAGTGACCAAAGGGCAGAGGTGAGTGATTGAACTCAGGCTGACTGTATGGCACTGCTGTCAGAAGATACCAGACTTCCTGTGGAAGGGGGGCTGGGAAGGGTCACAAAGGCAGAGTTGAGACAGGCTCAGCTCTTGAACCCTACATTACAAGATTTGAGGGAGGTAACTCAGAAGGCATCTGATTCTCAAGGAAAAGGGGAGTCTGTATACTGGAAAAAAGAGTTACTGTATAGAGAGTGGACCCCTGATGGAGGGCTAGAGGGTGAGGTAATACAGCAATTGGTAGTGCCCAGAGCATGCCATCTGGCACTTCTAGCCATAGCCCATGACATTCCTTTTGCAGAACATATTGGCATAAAGCATTCCAAGAGACATATTATGCAGGACTTTTATTGACCTGGGATTGCAAGGGAAGTAACAGGGTAATGCAAGACATGTGAGCAGTGTCAAAAATTAGGCAAGGAAGGAGACATGGTCAATGTTCCTTTGATACTTTTGCCTGTGATTGAGGAGCCATTTCCTATGGTAGCTATGGATATTTGGGTACTCAGAATACAAGTTCCACAGGGAAGAAATATATCCTAGTGGTAGTAGACTATGCTACTAGATACCCTAAGTTGTTGACTCTGTCCTCCATTGAGGCAGAGAAGGTAGCAAATGCTGTGTTAGAGCTTTTCAGCAGGGTATGTTTCCTGAGAGAAATACTGACTGAGAGAGGTGCTAGTTTCATGTCAGATCTGCTGGCTTGTCTGTGGGAGTGCCATGGGGTGAAGCACTTAAAGACCATCCCATTCCACCCCCAGGCAAATGGTCTTGTGGAGAGGTTAAACTCTACCATAAATACCATGCTAAGGGCAATTGTAGACCAGTTTAAGAAAGTGTGGGGCAGATATTTGCCCCAATTGCTGTTTGCATACAAAACGTTACCCCAGGAATCCAGTTTTATCACCCTTTGAGTTGCTGTATGAACATAGGGTGAGGGGCCCTTGGATTTCATTCTTGATGAGTGGGAGGGTGAGTGTGAATCCCACAAGGACTCTGTTGTGGCATATGTCCTAAACCTCAGGACAATGCTTAGGGAGCTCATGGGCTTGACCCAGGAGAACCTGGCAGGAGCCCAACAGCAGAAAAAGTTTTGGTATGACTGGAATGCTCCAGTCTGAGAATATGCTGGCAGACAGCAAGTTATGGTGCTCATAGTTACTATGCATAAAAAATGACAATGGGTTCCTAGTTAGTATGCATGAAATGACAATGGGTTCCTAGTTACTATGCATGAAATGACAATGGGTTCCTAGTTACTATGCATGAACAATGACAATGGGTTTAAAGTTACTTTCCATGAACAATGACAATGGCTTGTTAGTTACTATGCATGAACAATGACAATGGGTTCTTGTTTACTATGCATGAAGAATGACAATGAGTTCATAGTTATTATGCTTGAAAAATGACAATGCAGCCATAGTTATTATGCATGAACAATGGCAATACATTCATAGTTACTATGCATGAATAACAACAATGGGTTCATAGTCACTATGCATGAACAATGACAAGGGGGTTTATAGTTACAATGCATGAACAATGACAATGCGGTCTTAGTTATTATGTATGAACAATGACAAGTGGTTCTTAGTTACTATACATGAACAATGACAAAGGGTTCATAGTTGCTATGCATGAAAAATGACAATGGGTTCTTAGTTACTATTCAGGAACAATGACAAGGGGTTCATAATTGCTATGTATCAACAATTACAATCGGTTCATAGTTACTATGCATGGACAATAGCAATGAGTTCATAGTTATTATAGCTTCATAGATTCATAGGATGATACTAGGCCATTGGCCGGGAGGCCCTTATAAGCCTTGCCAAAAATTTCACCTATGTTCCCACAAAGGCAGCACCTGTATTCCCTGTCCAGCAGGGACACACATGGCATCCCAAAGGTATATTTTCTGATTCACATCCAGTCATCCAAGTTCTCTTAAAGAGGGCTAGTGAGGTACTCTGTTTGACATGGAGAGGGAGCCCATACTACAGAAGGAGGGAGTCATTGGGACACAAATCTATCCCACCAACAAGTTGCATTAATGTCACAGACCAGGTTGAGACCTTGCATGAATAACAACAATAGGTTGATAGTCGCTATGCATGACACAATAAGTTGCAGGCAGCTTGGAAAGGATCCTGAAAAAAGTGGTAAGGAAGGTCAGTGATGTTAACTACATGGTAGAACTGCTAGGCAATAGGCAGGGGCACAAACTGTACCACATTAACATGATGAAGCCTTACCATGATGGGGAGGCACTTGTGCTAAGTATTTTCAGCAGTGGGTGGCAGGAGGATACTGAGTGAGATCTGGTGACTGATATCCACTGTGAGGGTTGGACTGACACCTCAATGGAAGGGGTAGCAGTGTCCCAGCCACTATCCCCTAACTGGGCTTTAGAAATCTGAGCAGTAGGATAGGAGTTTATGGACATGTTCACTGGGAAACCTGAGTGCACCCACCTGGTGGAGCATCATGTTAATACAGGACCCCAAATACTTATCAAGCAGACCCCTTACAGGGTGCCTGAGTGTGTCAGACAGACTTTGAAGGAGGAGGTACAGGAAAACTTGGAACTGGGAGTAATCTAGGAGTCCAGCAGTCCCTGGGCCTCCCCAGTGGTGCTGTTATCAAAGAAGGATGGCAGTACCAGGTTCTGTGTGGACAACAGAAAACTAAACATCATACAGAGTCAGATGCTTACCCCATGCCTAGGACAGATGAAGCCTTAGAGCAGCTAGGTGGGGCTAAGTATCTGACCACTATTGATCTGACCAAGGGCTACTGGCAGGTGCTCTTTACTGCCAAGACTACAGAGAGGTCAGCCTTTGTGACTCCGATTGGATTATAACAGTTCAGAAAGATGTCTTTTGGTATGATAAATGCCCCATTGACCTTCCAGAGACTGATCATATCCTAGCAGGAGTAAGAGATTATATCCTAGCAGGAGTAAGAGATTATACCCCTGTGTGCCTGGATGATATTGCCCTCTACAGCTATTTATAGCAAGAGCACCTTCAGCATGTCAGGGAGGTCCTGGACAGGTTGCAAAGGGTAGGCTTGACCATTAAGCCTAGTAAGTATCAGGTGGATATGGCAGAGGTTTCCTGCTAGGAACATAGAGTGGGAGTGGTAAGATTAGGCCATAACCTGCCAGAGTGGAAGCTATTCAGGCATACCCTGCCCCTGTTACCAAAAAACAGGTAAAGGCATTCTTGGGGACAGTGGGTACTATAGAAAGTTCATTCCCATTTATAGTTCAATAGTTGCTCCCCTCACAGACCTGATAAGGACAAACAGGTCAGATAAGGTAGTGTGGTCCCCAGTCTGTGAGCAGGCATTCCAAAAGCTTAAAGGAGCTTTGGGAGAACCCCCTGTTCTAATCAGTCCAGATTACAACAAGGAATTTGTTGTGCAAGTGAATGCTTCAAACCATGGGGTGAGGACTGTACTCCTCCAGGTTTCCTCAGAAGGAGAAAAGCACCCTGCTGTATATCTCAGCCATAGACTCCAACCCAGGAAGGAATGTTATGCAGGTGTAGAAAAAAACTGTCAAACCATGGTATGGACACTGCAAAAACTTCAACCCTATCTGTATAGAAGAAAATTCACTGTGGTTACATACCATAATCCCTTAACATGGCTTCATCGAGCTAGCCATCAAAATGCCAAGTTATTAAGGTGGAACCTAGGGTTGCAGGCATATGACATGGCAGTTCAGCAGTGTAGTGGGGTCAGCAATGACAGTGCAGATAGTTTCTCAAGACAGTGTATGGGTTAATGTTTTCCCAAACAGGCTCATTTCTTTCAAGCAATGTTTCTCCAGGGTTACTTGAAAAACTAGCTCAAGTCTTCAAAGGCAGGAAAATATGTGATGATGTGAGGTAGTGCCAGCTATGCCAGAGATAGGGAGAGCTGGATCATGCATGTATAACATATGCCAGCATGACTAGATGGAGTTTTGTAAAGGATTTTATGTCATTTGAATATCAAACTGATTTGTACAGATGCTTGTGTTAAAAATATATTTGTAAAGCTGCTTGTGTTAAAAATGTATCACCAGTGGGTCCTACTGGACAGAAAAAATATGCATGATAGTCAGGCTGTATTGTGACTGATAAAATGTACATAAGTTAACACAAGATGCTAGAGGGGATGGGGTTAAGCTCAGCCGAGGTAACCTTAAGAAAATAGATTGAAATTTAATGAGTTGGTTTAGGCCATAAATATTTTACCTCACAGGTCTGAATGCAGCCAGAGATGCAATGTTTGGACTGGGATCCTGCTCTTATTGTCCTTAGTGGTGAGCTAATTGCTACCCTGGTATGCAAGAGAATGGCTTGTTAGTCTCTGCAGAAAGACTCATGTACACAGACAACCCTCTCCTCCTCCCACAAAACACAAATACATGCGAGAGATGCAACTATACGGCCAAACTGGAGGCTGAGCTCTCTCAACATAGGACTGGCAAGACCAGTCAGGAGGAGAAGGTTACCACACACACTATAGACCCAGTCTCACATATTACCATTACAACCTCAAATCATACACATAAACACACAAAGACATACTCGGAGGCTCTGATCAAAAATCTACCAAAACAGCAGAGGCCACCAAAGCAGACACCCAAACAACCACCACCTCAGAACACAACACCTGCAACACATAGACCTCACAGTCAGAGTGTCAAACAGTCACAGCCCTTAAGGCCAAACACAATGCCAGACACACTAGTCATTGGTGACTCCATAGTCAGACACACTGACGTCCCGCTCACCAGACTGAGTAAGGAGAAGGTCACAGTAAGCTGCCTGTCGGGTGCTAGAATCCGCCACATAACGCAAGCACTCAGGTCTCTCAACAGCAGGTACAAATATAACTCAGTCATTGTCCACGCTGGTGTAAACGACCTGAGACGTACCTCCTTGGACTACATGAAAAGAGACATTGAGGAGCTCTCTGATTATGTAGCCCAGACAGGTATGACCCTGACCTTGAGCAGTATCCTACCTTCACCAAGAATGATGCCACAATACAGAGATAAGATGATCAGCTTTAACAATTGGCTTAAACACTGGTGTCATTCAAAGGGGATCCAGTGTCTGTCTGCCTGGGATGACATGCTGGACAAGCCACGCTGCTTGGCAAGGGACGGCTTGCACCTGTCACCCCTGGGATTCCGGATATTGGCAAAGGCTCTTGCCACCCCCATAGTGCCTTTTTTAGGCAAGGCTCAAATTCTAAACCTACCACCCTAGAACACAAAAAGGAAAAAACTAAGGGTAATGCTGCTCAATGCCAGAAGTCTAAATCTCAAAATGCACGCACTCGAGGCCCTTCTCAGTATGGAGAACATCGATGTCTGTGCTGTGACAGAAACCTGGTTCAAGGCTCCTGAGAGCACCCCAGCGCTATCAGGTTTTACCTCATATCATGCGTTCCGCCCCCAAAATCTGGACAATACCAAGAAAGGAGGGAGAGTATCCATATTCATCAAGGACACCCACACCTCAAGACTGGTGGCAACGACGATGCATCGGAGACCATCCAGGTGCAATTAACCATAGGCAAGACTGCTCTGCAAATTGTAGCATGTTACAGGCCACCCTCACAAACTCAGGAATCTCACATGGCCTTCCTGAAAACACTAGAGGGATAAATGTATCACCAAACACCATCATACTAGGTGACTTCAATTACCCTAATATAGACTGGGAACACTACTCAAGCCCAAACACCCTAGCCCAAAAGTTCCTGGAATTCATAAACTCAAATGCCATGGAACAACTAGTCACCATCCCCACAAGAGGAGATAACATACTTGATCTCATCATCACGAACATGGGAGCACAATGTTCAACACCGGAGGTGTACCCCTCACTGGTGAGATCAGACCACAAACTAATCTCGCTGGAGGTCCTCATCCCACCCCACCTGAAATAAAAAAGACCACAGTAAAGAACTTCTCAAAAGCCGACTTCACACTTCTAAAGACTAGTGTGGTCTCCTTTAAGGCCCCCGAGCTGGCGGAAAACAGTACTCAAGCCGCTGAATCACTTACAAATGCCTTCTACCAGCACCTGCAGGACTGCATGGATAAGGCAATCCCAAGCAAAACAAAGACTCTTTGTACCAAAGGCAAGCATCCAGTCTGGTGGACCCCAGCCATAAACAAACTCTACAACAAAAGGAGGAAGCTACTACAAGATAGAGCAAAATCCTTAAAAGGTAAGACACCCTTGATCACTATAAGTAAAAACTAAGAGCTCTCATAAAATCATCCAAAGCAAATTTCGAGAGAAAAATAGCTAAAGACTCAAAAGACAATCATAAGGCCTTCTTTAGCTATGTTAGAAACCTGGGAGGAAACTCCCAGATATGCTCAGAGCTAGTTCAAAATGATGTGAAGATTACTGATCCTACAGACATTGCCAACATACTGGCTGACAGGTTCAGTGCAAACTTCTCCCCCCCCTCCCCCCCAAAAGGAGAGATATCTATACCAAACGATTGCAGCCCCCCAAACATCTCCAGCACCCAAGTGAGAACTGCTCTCTCCAAAGCAAAAAACAGCATCCATGGGACCTGATGGTGTCCCCGGCTGTGTGCTCCATGAACTCAATGAGGAATTAAACCCACAGCTAGGACAGCTGTTTAATCAAAGTCTTACCTCTGGATACATACCCAGGAGTGGCGCACTGCAACTGTGGTACCACTTCACAAAGGCGGTGCCTCCACCGACCCTGGAAATTACCGCCCATTAGCTTGACAAGCCTTATCTGCAAAGCCATGGAGAGGATCATAATGGACCTCATAAATAAAGACATAGGGAATTTGCAGACTTTGGATCCAACCCAGTTTGGCTTTGTCAAAGGCAGATCATGCCTTTTAAACTTGGTTGACTTTTTCAAACAGTCACCAAAGCCATTGATGAGGGAAAGGCAGTCCATACAGCCTACCTCGATCTGGCTAAGGCCTTCGATACAATACCCCATTCGGGTATCATTGAAAAACTCATCAGCTTAAATGTCAACCCATACATCACAAGATGGGTTGCAAACTGGCTGAGTGACAGAACCCACAGGGTCAGAGCTGCTGGCGCCATGTCAGACTCAAAGCCTGTCACAAGTGGTGTCCCACAGGGTTCAGTCCTGGGCCCACTCTTGTTTGGCATCTACTTTTCCAGTACAAGCAAACACAGGAGGGTTATGGCTGACAAAGTTTGCAGATGACTGCAAACTGGGCGCCATAGTAGAAAACACATCTGACACAGATATCCTTCAGAAGGGTCTCACAGAAATGGATAACTGGTGCCAGAGCCACGGCCTAAAGTTAAATGCCAAAAATGCATAGTCATACCCTTCGGGAAAACAAGGTTACCCCTAGCTACCAAATAGGTGGCAATCCACTGAGCACAGAAGAAGTTATCAGGGACCTGGGGACCCAGGTTGATAGTAGTCTGTCATTCGACACCCATGTAGCTAAAGTAGTTAGGAAGACCTTCTACATTGCCCACCTTATCATGAAGGGATTCTCATCTAGATCAAGGGAGGTCATAGTCTCCCTTTACTCATCACTCATCAGACCAATGATTGAGTACAATGCCCCATTCGATATGTATCTGACCCGACACTTGCAGCAGCTGGAGAGGCCACAAAAGTTCCTCACCAAAAGGATAAAGGGTCTCAAAATCTGTCCTATGCTGCCCGACTGCCAGAACTCCAGCTCTCTTCAGTCGCTACCGCTTGCTCAGAGGTGACCTTTGCCTAACATACAAGGCCATGTCAAACCCAGATTTGATGAATATGCTTCACCTCAAAAATCTAGATCCATCAGAGCCACAAGGGCGGAGACTTAAACCTTGACACGGCTATTAATAGGATGTGCTGGAGGGATAGATTCATCACCCAAAGACTCCCTATGCTGTGGAACAAAATCCCGGTACATGTGAGGCAGAGCACCTCGCTGGCCTTGTTCAAGAGAAATCTTGACCAATGGATGGGAGATCGCAGATATACCCCAGGGATTACCTCAGTGTCACTGCTCGACAGAGGCACAGCAAAATAATGGGTATAGTTCCCCATACTAAAGGGGTGGCGTAAGCCACAAAACGATGGGCTAGGCTTGTAAATGCCCTCGGGCAGATAGCCTAGTATGAACCTATGAACCTATGAACCTATAAGGATGGAAGTATTGGAATTGTTTTACAGCCTCCAGATGCTGGAATAAACCTTAGCAAAGATCTATGTGTGAATTGTGGTACATTTGCGCCAGATCCTGGCTCAAGTTTGTGGTGAGGGGGGTAGTGTGGGAACCACAGAGTCAGGTGACCAGAGACAGAATGGCTTGTTAGTCTCTGCAGTAAGAGTGGAAGTATTGGAATTGTTTTAATCCCTCCAGATGCTGTAATAAACCTTAGCAAAGCTCTATGTATGAATTGTGGTACATCTGTGCCAGATCCTGGCTCAAGTTTCTGATGAGGGTGTAGTGTGGGAACCACAAAGTCAGGTGACCAGATGTGATGTCATTCTTAGCCAACACTGAAATTGTTTTTAGATACTAGTGAGAGATGTGTCAGTAACACTCAGCACTCTATTTTGGAACTGACAAGACCACTCACCTGCTTTATCTACCTTGCTCGAGTAAGTAACCAGGGAATAATAATTCTTCAGTCAGTTAGGAAAATATAGTGAGAATAGTTAACTATTCATTTTCTGTATCTGTCTGAATCCTTCTGTCTGTGTTGTTTTTATATTTTCTGTGAACTGAACCTCTGATGTTTATCATAAATAGATAGTATTTTCATGGTTCCTGTTTATTTATTTATTATTAAATATATCTATAATTTTCATTGTGGCTGGTCTTTTAGAAAATATTTTAACCTTTGAGAGTAGTTGCATATATGTGGTGGCACTGTGGCTTCATGCTCCTGAAAATCTTGCTGATTGGTTTACACTATCATTTGTATAAGTATTAATTTTACTAAGAGTAATTGGGTACCCTTGTAAGAGTCTTAAAATAGCTGTCTGGTGGTGGTGAATCTACCTTATTGTCTGAGTGGAAGTGGATTAATGGGTAAATATGTGCCAAACTTTTCCAGGTGTGTCTGTGTGTGTGTATGTTTGTGAAAATCAAATTTCAAAGAGTGTATGTGGGCCTGGAGAGGAAAACCCAGCCCCAGGACTGGAATGTGCTGCCTGTGTGGTCTTAAAGAAAATTGTGCTTGGTGCAGACAGTTGCATCTGAAAATACTGTGTGCATCTATTTTTGTTCTACGTGAACATTCCCCACCAATGTCAGTGGTGAGGATTCAGGCTCCTTGATTAGTGGAGCAGAGGAGAGATGCCACATATATGATTATTATTTATAAGCCATTGCATTCATTGCAGTATTTTGCTTACTATGCATTTGTTCAAATATGTATTAGTATATGAATTTTCATGCTTTATTATTCCTGTCTTTACTGTCACTTAAAAACACAAATACAGTTCTGGTAGAATGCTTTTTTATGAATATTATGCTTTGCATGTAACAGTCTGGTGAATTTTCTTCAGCCAAAATGTGCAGATATGGGTTTACTTCTGAAGACCAAAAGACTGAATCCCAAAAGACTGAAAATTCAAAATATTGAATGATGGAATTTGCACCTTCTCCACTATTGTGAGGTCGTGGAGTTGGTATATATAGTTAGTAGGGGGGGGCACCCCCCACATGAGGGGTGCAGGGGGGGGGGCTTGCCCCCTGCATTAAAAATGTGTTCAGGATTTTGAATTTTCAGTCTTTTGGAATTCAGTCTTTTGGTTTGTCAGTCTTCTGAAGTAGACCTGCAGATACATGGCAAGGCATGGAATTTTTCATTCCCTAAAGCTTTTCAAAAGTGTTTTTTGATAATTTTCTTCCTTAATTTTAAGCATATAAGGTAAAAATTTAAAAATCGATACAGAAGTAATAAAAAAGGTAACAATATTGGTTATTTCTCCCTAAAGTATCTGCTGAATATTCACTTCATACCGGAGCACCCCCTCCCCCAACCTCCAATCTGACTAGGGTGTGGTGCCTAAGTGACTTCAGCCATCTTGTAAGGGCAGTTACAATTCTGAAAAGAAATGACTTTTTTATACAGTTAGCATACCACTAAATATTTCCTGGACTACATAAACTATATGTGTGTAATTTACCTACTGCCATGTTAATGCAATGGCACATGTACATTTGGAAATGCAAACATTTTTTTTTCTTTCTGTGTGAGTGCATGAACAAGTAGTGGGATGCCTGTGTTGTTCAGACATTTACATGCAGATTTTTATTTTACTCATCCATACCTTGAATTTATATTTATATACACAATTATGTTATCACTTAAATATTCCATATGTTTATATTCATCTTCAGTTGTGTGTACAGATATGTTTATGCTTTTTGCATTACTGTAATGACTTTAAAGATACATGTTTGCAGGTACATTTATTTAATCTAGAAAATATATTCAATTATGCAACCTTGTTATATTTTAAAGCTATGTTTAACATTTGTTAAATTTTGGTTCATAGGTTTTTACTAGGCAAACAACCACCAGGGCCTTTATTAGCCCAGCTGTGCCATTCAACTCAATTATGTCCATACTGTATGCATCATGGGTCTTTATTAGGAGGATGTATTTAGTTAGGAAGTTTCTAGAGGTTATGTATGGGGTATGTTAGTTTGGGCATCACTATCTGCCTCTGTCTATCAAAGACATGAGGGTCACACGTGGAGAGAATTTCTTATTTCCAATCCATTGATAAAGGTTAGACTTAAATAGGGTTTGGGATGGACTCTTCTTCATGTGTATGGAAGCCTGTTCAAGAGCATGGGGATCCTCTAAGACACATATCTGTCTCACTAACAGGTCTTATTTATGTCACATGGAAAATTTAAATCCTTGGATCTAGGTAGTTCCATTGCTGTTCATTTTGTGGATGTGCAAAAGGTCTATCAGAGCTAGGTCTGTGGACCCCTTGTATGCCAGGCATAGAACAGCTTTCATTAACCTGCAGGAGAGTATAGAGACAGAGATTTAAGGTGATTTATATAGGAACCGTTTATACCCTAGATTGTCCTGGTAATGAACCTTTGTGGGCTTTTCAACTGTTGCATATGTCTGGTCAGATACACCCTGAAGAGGGCATTTTACTGAGTGATAGGTCTGATAATGGCCAAATAAGGTAACATTATGACTTCCTTGGACCTGGATGCTATGGTATTTTTAGCTGGTGAGCAGAGAATGATTTTCCTGCTACCTTGGCCACATGTTGGTCAAAGGCCAGATTACTATCTACATATGTTCCCAGATCCCTGACTACTATGTCAACTCTTAGGCCTGTCTTATTTATGGAGTAATTAGCTTGGGTGGCAGTTTTCCCAAAATGCACAATAATGCATTTCTTGGAATTGAGTTTTGGTCTGCGACTTTGACACCATTAATTTGTCTGTGTTAATCCCTCTTAATTTACATTCATCTCTGAACTTGGTCAGCCAAAGACTCTTGACATTAGCCTTTATCACTGAGAAGTAGATTCCAAATAGCAGAGCTAGCAGCACCGAGTCCTGATGTACATGCTGGTGACCAGTCTCTTAGTGGAGGTGGTATCACCAATCCTGAATTCCTGGGGCCTGTCTGTGAGCCAGCCAGCAACCCAGTGAGTTATGTAGGGGTTTATGCACAGTTCAGTGAATTTGTCAACTATACCTAAGCAGGGTATTGTATCAACCTTAGCCAGGTCCAGATATGCAAAATTCACCAGTTTCCACTCATCTGTTGTCTTGGTGACCTGCACAAAGAAATATGACTGGTTTAGTAGGCATGACCTTCCCCTTAACAATACCAGACTGGGATGAGTCCAGTGTCTGAAGGTTACTTACATCTTTATTGATCATTTCCATGATAATTCATTCTGTGGCTTTGCATTTTAGACTAGTGTGACTAATAGGCCTGACTAATTTTATACTTACTATAGAGCTCTGGCCTTCTTGCCTCCACCTGGTCTACCCACTTAGTCAGCTGATCTGGCCTATGCTTCTTCAGGTCATTGTATCTGTGACACAGCTGCTGGCTGGAATGGGTAATCCTTGTTGGGGTTTCCAAGTGTTCACCAACTTCTGCCACGTGTACCCAACATAACACTAGAGAAACCCAATATAAAGGATCTTGCCTAAACTCAAGATCTTAGTTAGCAATGGCTGCCTATATCTAGCAGGGTCATAGGTGAAATCCCCAGCAGGAATTTATGGTTTCCCATCCAGTCATTCAGGCAATGCTTAGACAGGGTCATAGAGGGGTTTTGTTTGATGTGAATTAATAACTTATTCCAGAGGAGTGGCAACTTCTGATAGACATATCTGTCTCTCCAGCAGGTCCTATTGGAGCATGGCCTCATGCCTTACACAGGTGCTGCCATGGTTAGAAAAGGCAGAACCAGAATGAAGAAAGTATGAGCAGGGCTGTGGTCCACAGGTTTAGAACCACACCCTCTGGGTGTGAAACTGCCTTAAGCAAACTCAGTTAACCAGCTGGGGCATCAGGGCAGGTACTGTTATTATTGGAAAGTTTGGTTTAACCAAAATACTTTGTCACATACATGTTTTTTTAAAGGAATATATTCTAATTGCTTTTATAAGTTGGATAAAAACAATAGTCAATAATAATTGCTGTTTTTATTACATATAATTGCCGCTGTTGCTGTACTTTGCCTCAGCTATTGTTTTAGAAGTATTATACCTGAATGCTATTAATTCCTTCATTGTAGCAGCAAAAAGTGGAACTAAATATCCTACAATTACTTATAAGAGTTGTGGGAGCCAGCCACATCTCAGTTTAGTAGTATCACTTTGGAACCTTTTCTTTTGCACAGTTCTAGTTACCGGTGCCACATTAGCTTCCATGATGAAGCAAATGTATTCTTCTTGTCTGGCCACTAGGGAGCGAAGTTACTTGAAAGAGAATTTTCCAGCAGGTTAGGTTTGGTCAAAGAAAGAAAGAAGCCTGGAGAGAATGCATTCCGGATCAGCCAGTTTGGCAGATGAGTGCTTTCTGAGGCAGTGTTTAACTGAGCTATAATTTATCATGAAGAATGTAAGGTGGGCAATAATCTTAACTATACTCCCTGGGCATGGCTCAATTATGAGAGGGGCTGAGGGTTGTACTGTTTTGGAATTTAGGACTACACTTTGTCTTTAATACTTAAGGTGCTGGTATAATGCCAAAAATACTAAAATAACATAAATAAAATCACATCTTGTTTTATTAAACATATTAAACCTAGTAGAATGTGTCACTATTGTTATGTATAAATTGTTTATAAGACTTAAGCAGTATAATATAGTAGTCACCAGTTTTTCAGTCCATCTGGACACCTGGGAATTATTTGCATATTAAAAAACACATTTGCCAGTATTTCATTTTTAATAAATCAGTAAGTCATAAAAGCAGTGTGTTTTTTAATGAGGCCTACAGTAAACATTAAAAAGTGGTTTCACTACAGAAGTGATTTGTCAGATTTGCCTATCTGGCTAGGAGGGTGCATTCTAGGGAATGATAGTGAACTCATCAAAATGAAAAATGAAAAATAAACATGAAAAGGTAAAAAAAAATCTTTAAGACCAAAACATTATATTGGAAGTGGTCTCTTTAGTTTTATCATAATGGCAGTTTAATGCTGTAGCTGGGTTGTTTTTGCCATGTTTAGATCAACGCTTACCCACCAGTGTTAAATGGCTTACTTTTAACATACAGCTGATTGTTTTTTCTCTCATTCAATAATTCTTCTGCATCAGTCTTGCACCAAGCATCTACAATATCAAAAAGCTGTTTATTTAAACACCACCACAGTTTGGCTCTCCGGCCTTTGAATAGCTTGGTAGGTGCATTTTTTTTTATTAGACCTGTTGCTCCTACTACTATTGAAACAATCTGGAATCTTTCTTCCACATTACTGTCATTTCTGCCTGAATATCCTTGTATTTTATGACTTAGTGTCTTTGTACATAATACACTTTAATCACTGGGTGTAGTAATTTCAATGACCAATGTTATTTTTGTCTTTTTTCATGTGCTACTGTGTCTACTTTTCTCACATCTATATAACTGTTGGTGATGGGTGATCCCCTGTTATATAAGCTTCATCATTCTTTACTATGCTCTGTGGTTCATGTTTCCAATGGTTCTCAACTACTTCAGTATTGTAGTGTTTACAAAATTCACAGTGCACCATTCTTGCCTAAATATTCTGCCTTTTTTTAATTTCTCCAGATCGTTTGGGTTTCTAATACCATGACAGGACTGGACCCCATTCCTAAGCCAAAGTACACTTAAAGTTCATGAAATCAGTATTGTCTCAATCCTTGATGTTAGCCAAAAGTGCTCTTTGTAGCATCCACAATGTGCCCAGTAGTGACTCCTGCAATTCATATGGAGTTACAGATATTGGTAACATATCCAAGTATGATTGTAAATTCTTTTTATAAGGCTCGTTGCCCCTACTACTATTGGAACTGTATGGGTATCCCTCTTCCATATTGCCCTCATTTCCACCTGCAAATCCTGGGCATTTTATGACTTTGTGTGTCTCAGTATGTAAGACACTGTAGTCACTAGGTGTAGCAATTTCAATAATCAATGCTACTTTTGTCTTCTTTTCATCGACTACTATATCTGGTTTTCTCACATCTATTTTTTGAACTCTTGGTAGTGGGTGATCCCATGTGATATAGACTTCATCATTTTCTATGATGCTTTGTGGCTCATTTTTCCAGTGGTTTTCAACTACTTCAGTATTACAGTGTTTGCACAATCCCCAGTGCAACAGTCTTGCCTCATTATTACCCCTTTCAGTATACAGTCCTTCTGCCATTAGTATCTCACAACCAGCTACAAGGTATGCGCCTGTTTCCACTTCTGCTTTACAAAACCTACATTTGTTTATCCCACATGTTCAATGGACTTTGTAAACCAACATGTACGTAGTCCACTATCTTGGGCCACCAATATTAACCTTTCATCTTTTGGTTTGAATTCACCTCTCCTTAACCATTCCTACCTACTACTGAGCCACTAAATGAAATTAAGAACAATATAACCAACTTTGGGAATAGCTAACTATCTCATTTACTAATATCTCATAATTCATTCCAAATACATTCCTGCACAAGATGCTATCATAACATCCCATCTGTATTGAATCTGTCATTGAAAAGAAATTGAATCTTTCATTCCTAAGGTGTGCCCACAGTCTAATCAAAAGGGAGAACTTCTTCATCCCATAATATTTGACAGGAAAATATATATTATGCAGGTCACTAGTATATATATATATATATATATATATATATATATATATATATATATATATATATATATATATATATATATATATATATACTACGGTATAAAGAAAAAAAATTAATTTTCAACAATTGGCTAAGCTTCTGGTGTCATTCAAAGGGGATCCAGTGTCTGTCCGCCTGGGATGACATGCTCGACAAGCCACATTGCTTCACTAGAGACGGCTTGCACCTGTCACCCTTAGGCTTTCGAATACTGGCCAAGGCTCTTGCCACCCCAATAGTGCCTTTTTTAGGCAAGGCTCAGAAAACAAACCCACTGCCATAAATATCACAAGTAACAAAAAACTGAGGGTAATGCTACTCAATGCCAGAAGTCTAAACCTCAAAATGCACGCACTCAAGGCACTCCTCAGTATGGAGAAAATTGATATATGTGCAGTAACAGAAACCTGGTTTAAGGCTCCAGGGAGCACCCTAGCACTACCAGGCTACAACTCATACCATACATTTTGGCCACAAAACCTGGACTGAAATACAAAATGCAGGGGAGTGTCCATATTCATCAAGGATACTCACGCCTCCAGGTTAGTGACACAACACGATGCTTCAGAGATCATCCACGTGCAACTAACAATGGGCAAAACTACTATTCAAATTATAGCTTGCTACAGATCACCCACCATGTCCCAGGACCCCCAATCCGCATTCCTGGAAACACTGGGAAACATAAAGGTCCTACCAAACACCCTGATATTGGGTGATTTCAATTACCAAAACATTAACTGGGAGAACTACTCAAGTACAAACTCCCTTGCCCAACATTTCCTAGAATTTATAAACTCAAACACACTGGATCAACTGGTCAACACCCCCACCAGAGGTGACAACATATTGGACCTGGTCATCACCAACATGGGCGACCGGTGTTCTACACCGGAGGTCAACCCCTCGCTCGTTAGATCTGACCATAAACTAATCACTCTGGATATCCAGATTCCGCCACCACCCCCGGTCAAGGAAACCACTATGAAAAACGTTTCAAAAGCAAGCTTCATGTTACTTAAGACCGAGGTGGGAAGTTTCAAAGCCCCCATGCTAAAGGATAACACTGTCCAAGCTGCAAAATTCTTTACCAATGCACTCTACAGGCACCCACAAGAATGCATGGATCATGCTATCCCAAACAAAACCAAAACTCACTCCTCCAAGAAAAGGAAACCAGTCTGGTGGACTCTTGCCATAAACAAGCTATACAATAGAAGGAGGAAACTAATGCAGAAAAGAGTAAAATCTCAAGAAGGGAAGACATTCCTGATTGGTATCAGCAAGAAATTACGTTCCCTCATAAAATTATCTAAGGCTAGTTTTGAAAGAAGAATTGCCATGGACTCCAAAGATAACCACAAGGCATTCTTTAGCTATGTCAAGAATCTAAGTGGCAATTCTCAGATCTGCTCAGAGTTAGTGCAGAATGGCACAACATACACTGAACCGAATGATATAGCCAACATCCTGGCAGACAGGTTCAGTGCAAACTTCACCCCCTCTCAACCCCAAAAGGGCCCATAACTATACCAGAAGAATGTAGGGCCCCTGAAATCACAGACACTCAGGTTAAAACAGCCCTCTCCAAAGCCAAAAACACAGCATCAATGGGACTGGATGGTGTCCCAGGCTGCGTCCTACACAAGCTCAAAGACGAACTAACCCCTCACCTAAACACAGTTTAAACTCAGCCTCTCCACAGGCTACGTGCCCACAGAGTGGCGCACAGCAATGGTTATTCTGCTCCACAAAGGTGGAGCCACAAAGGACCCCTGGAACTATAGCCCTATAAACCTGACTAGCTTGGTCTGCAAAGCTATGGAGCGCATCATCATGAATCTCATTAACAGAGACATTGGGAACCTCCTAACACTGGACCCTACCCAGTTCGGCTTGGTTAATGGCAGATCATGCCTCCTAAACCTGGTGGACTTCTTTGAGACAGTTACCAAGGCTATAGATGAGGGAAAGGTGGTCCACACAGCCTACCTAGACCTCTCAAAGGCCTTCAACACCATTCCCCACTCAGGTATTATAGACAAGCTCACCAGCCTTAACATAAACCCCTACATCACTAGATGGGTTGCCAACTGGCTCACGGACAGAACCCACATGGTAAGAGTTGCGGGAGGTAGGTCTGACTCTAAACCGGTTACAAGTGGCATTCCCCAGGGCTCAGTACTAGGATCCCTCCTGTTTGGCACATACTTCTCAGAGGTACAGGCAAGCACAGGAGGACTGTGGCTGACCAAGTTCGCAGATGACTGCAAACTAGGGGCTATTATTGACTCTCCAGCTGACAAAGGCATCCTCCAAAAGGGTCACACTGAGACAGATCCCTGGTGTCAAAACCATGGCCTCAAGCTAAATGCCAAAAAGTGCATAGTCATCCCCTTTGGAAAAACCAAAGTACCCACAAACTACCACAAAGGTGGTAGCACCCTAAATACGGAAGACATAATAAGGGATCTGGGGATCCAAGTAGATAGTAACCTCTCCTTTGATAATCACATTGCCAAAGTGGTTAGAAAATCCTTCTATGTGACCCACCTAATCACAAAAGGGTTTGCATCCAGATCAAAAGAGGTCATTGGGCCCCTCTATGCATCACTCATCCGACCCATCATAGACTACAATGCCCCATTTGGGATGTACCTTACAAGACACCTGCACTTCCACTTTTTGCTGCTACAATGAAGGAATTAATAGCATTCAGGTATAATACTTCTAAAACAATAGCTGAGGCAAAGTACAGCAACAGCGACAATTATATGTAATAAAAACAGCAATTATTATTGCATATCATTTTTTATCCAACTTATAAAAGCAATTACAATATATTCCACATAAGTATCTCACCAAGAGGATCACTGGCCTCAAGCAGATGCCCTATGCAGCTTGAATGAAGAAACTCCAGCTGTACTCGGTTGCATACTGCCTGCTCAGAGGTGATCTCTGCCTGACATACAAGACCATGTCCAACCCAGAATTGATGGACATGCTCCACCTAAAGAAAACCATATCCCCTCGAGCCACATGCTCCAGGGATCTAAACCTTACCACAACAATAAATAGGACGTGCTGGAGGGATAGATTCCTGTCCCAGAGACTTCCCATGCTCTGGAACAAGATTCCAATCTACATTAGGCAGAGCTCCTTGCTACCCCTCTTCAAAAGAAACCTTGACGAGTGGATGGGAAACAGAATGTTTACCCCAGGGATCACTTCAATGGCTCTGCTAGACAGAGGCACAGGGAACTAATCTAAGGGGGCGGCGAAAGCTAACACATTCCGGCTAGGCTTATAAATGCCTTCTGGCAGATAGCCTAGTACCTACCTATGAACCTATGAACCTATATATATATATATATATATATATATATATATATATATATATATATATATGGATCTACTGTACTTCATCGAAAGAACACCTCTTCGAAAAAGAACAGTCGACCCATTCTTACGCGAAAGTACACTTAATTGAAAGTGCACTTTTGCGAAGAATGTTTCAACAAACTGACCAGGAACACCAAAACAATCCCCCCCCCCTTGTGGGGGGCTGTGCCCCCCACCTTCCCCCTACTTAAATATACCAACTCTGAGATTGCACTACAGTGGGGAAACAGGTGAATTCCCTTTTCCCTACTGTAGTGTGCTTCGGTGCCTTAGTGTTCCTTAAAGGTTCGTTGAACCATTCTTCGGGGAAGTGCACTTTTGTTTAAGTGCACTTTCATGTAAGTGTGAGTCTGCTTCTCTTTTTCAAAGTGATGTACTTTCAATGAAGAGAAGTAGACCCATATATATATATATATATATATATATATATATATATATATATATATATATATATATATATATATATATATATATGTGTGTGTGTGTGTGTGTGTGTAGATAAATATGTGTATTATACACATACATATTCTGATTGTCTGTCATTAAATAACCTTTTCCACATTCATTTAAGTAGTCAGTGATACACCCCGATCCAAAAGATTCTGTTGCAAAGTCTGTATGTGATTACAGAACTATTGCCAAAACTGGACGAATGACAAAAAGTCTTTAGAAAAATGGTCTACATTTAAATCTTAGAACATCTATAGAAATATGATATTATGTAGTAAGTAACATAACTTTAGACATAAATACAGAACCACTACAGCTATTTATATGCCTACAAATCAAATACATAACATGAAACATAGAAAGTAAATACAGACATCTCCATGGACCTAAAAATAGCATTTGAGACAGTCAGTCACTGTATTCTACAAAAACTAAAACACTGTTGCTTTTCAACTAAAGTCTGTGTCTGGGTTCTCAGACAGCTTAACTGACAGAATGTCTACTGTCACTTCTAGCAACACACAGAATGATGTAAGACTACTGATAAGTATATTTTTCGAGGATCAGTCCCAAATCGCTTGCTGTTCTCGCTTTTTATAAATAATTATCTGTGGGATCTTTTACATTTAAATTGCATATGTGCAAAAATGGGAAAAATGAGTTGTAAATGGATGGATGCAGATAACATGGTACTCACAAGGCAATTACCCTTCTTAAGAAATTAGAATCCTACCTCAAAATTTTAGCACTGCTTTGGAATTACTTCAAAAACGAGTTATCTTAAACACCAAAATGTCTACAAACATACATTTTGGCACACAAAAAAGATTTACTTCAAGCCCAACCACTTACATAGAGAAAGTGATATACTAGAACAAAATCTATCTGTAGGAACAAAGACACTACAGACTCGCAATAGTCCATATCTTAACTTTCTACACAGTTGTAGAAACCCAAGCACAAAAGGTCCTAACTCAGTTAAGAGTAGCTTGTAAAATCTTACACTTGTTTATAGATCCTACTAGACAAGTTATTGCCATCAATTTTCTATTGCCTAAGTTGTAATATACTTTACCAGCATTTCCACTACTTTCTTGAGAAAGTTCAAACACTCTCCAAAAGATGGAAGGCAAAATCCTAAGGATTATTCAACTGAGTGCTTCCACTGAACATTACTACTCTACAATAAAGAAGGCCAACTGGCAAGCAGTTGCTACTAGAGCAACACTGCCATCATCGTCTTCATCATCATCATCATCATCATCATCCCCCTTTTTCTCCTTTTTTCCACATGGGATTAGGGTATTGCTTCAAAATATAGCCACCTGTCTTGACTCAGTGTCACTCTCCTGCTGTCTTGGACAGTTATGTCTGACTACTGCAGGTTTCCTCTCATGCATTCCACCCTTTTCTTGTATAGCTATCGTTGTTTCCATTTGTTGTCTTCCTGTCTTTCCCAAATGCTCTTCACCAAATCATCTTCTGATTTCTACACGTGCATGAACCACTGTAAACTGTTTTCTTTGTCTGCTCAGATGTTATCATTTCTTCATCTGAAACACGCTGGGCAATCTAGCAACCATCTCAGGGACATCACCTCCATCAGTTCTAGCTTCATCAGCTGCTATGCCTTCACTGTCCAAGTTTCTGTACAATACTGAAGATCTGGTTGCACTACTGTTTTGCACACCTTAGTTTTCAGCTTCTCTGTCAATCTTCTGTCACACCCTGTCCCCAACATATTGTGCCAGTTGGGTGTAGCACCCTAGATTCTTACTTAGACCACCCAGCAACACATTTACAGCAGCACACATTGAAGCAGCTCTCTGAGCAACACATATAAAGCATACAAGGTGCTTGTGAGACAGTCTGATGACTGATACATGACTCATGGCAAGCAGCATGGTGGCATTCTTTGTGCAATATACAATGATGCTTTGGTCTTTCAAGAAGAAAAGCCTTGGCATAGTAGGAGATAGATACCATAGCAGCAGGGTGTCACCCTCCATTTGTGTAACACTGCAGATTCCACAACATATGCTCTGGCTTGTAGATATCAGTGCATAGCTACAATATGCAACACATACTGTAAGTAGATAATGTTATGTAATGTAAACCACTGAGGCTGTGAAAATTCACAAGCGTGACTTGTACATTACACCAAAATTCATGTGTACTAGCACTGAGTGCATCTCATTTGAATTTCATATGGTATGACATACATTATATAAATACACAGTCTTTCATGGTACAGGGGTACTGCTAGAAGATGTCAGTCCAGCCCAGCCACATTTCAGTATATTTTTGACATTCTCTTCTCCCAAAAGTTCTGTTTTGCATGCACTACAGCCAATATCATGATGTGGTCTTGCAGTAGATTTCATGGCCCCACTCTTTGTATCAGTCCTAAATTAATAGAATTTTTCCTTAAAAATACTCGGTTTATATGTTTTATTCATAAACTAAGCAGGTAGGAAATATACACAAGTATCTCTGTTCATGTGGGGTACAGGAAGACTGCCTGGTTACATGACTAGTTCAACATTCCACCTTTTGGAAGTGGAGACCAAGGGAATAAGTCCTCAGGGGCAGCTCATAGCCTTAATGCTCTGTACTAAGCTATCAGTCACATCTCCAGTTAGGACAACATAACTCTACAATCCAGTATACATAATCATGCTCCTTGATGTTTGCTATGACCCATCGTCTCGATATTCCATCTTTATTTATCCAAGGTTTAAAAGACTATTTCTTTTCAGTACTCAATGTTTTAAAGTGGCTAAATATGCCATTCCATAACACTCATCGCAGTTTTAATCTGTGGACTTCTGATTTATACTTTTAGCCTCTTAAAGAAAATAGCAAGTCTGTTCTTTGTTTAAAATTATAACCATCATCTGCCTTTTATTAATATCTGCTACAATGGCAACATTAGTTTCTTTCAGTTAGTGATAAAGGCATATGCTAATCATACAGTGCAAATTTATATTTACGCTCAAATGCCAACTAATATCATGCTGTTATTTTTTGAGATTTGTGCAGTGTAGCTATTAAGCATGTCATTACACAGATTTGTTTATCCCTTTATTTAACTGCAAATTAATTAAGCAAATTTGCCTAGAGCAGTTTTCCAAATCATCTTTGTTTTTTCTTTTCTTTATTATTTTCAAGTCTGCTATTTTCTCATGTAAAAATATAGGCCCTGCATGTTGTCATCTGCTTTTGTACAGTTTCATCTTTTAGTTTTCTGAATCAGATTTTAAATGCCATATATTGTCAGCACTTTTTCTTGTAGTTTCTTTGATATGTGTGACATCATCAACCCATCTGTGAATGTGCATGGTTTGTTCCCGTCTTTCTGTCACTGTATGCATTTCTGCATACCTAAATATGGGTTTCTCCTTGAGGCTGATTTAATTCCAGGAATCATAACCAGCTATTTAGCATTTGCAGCAAGGCTGCCAGTAGTTAGGGATGACCACACTCTAATGGCTCTATATGTTTAGGACTTTCGCTAGCAGCACGACAAAGCCACTAATTCTTAGGAATAGACAGATATACACCTTAAAAGATCTGAATAGTATTTTCAATACAGATTTGACTGCCTCCATTTAAGACTAAAACATTTTGAGCCAATGTGTGCCACTCAGTTGAAAAGGCATTACTAAAACATTGTAATTGTATTTTCACATGCATAATGTATGTAAGAAAAAAGAAGTTTAACAAAGAAATGAGTACTAAAATGACATCTGTTCATCAGACAATTATCATAGTAAAACAAGTTGTGATGTACCAGACTTTGCATATTATTGTATTAATTGGGAAAATGAAGCTATTAGTAAACTAGGAAAAGAAAGGAAAAAAATGAATGAGAGCAGTTTACGAACTGAAAACATATCAAAAGTGCAAGTAAGTCGGCGACTTGACCTAACTAACAATACTAATTATGAAATGGTGCTTGGGCAAGGCTGAATGTGCATACAGTTTGGGTGTTACAGGTAACAGTGTGCAAAGTGCAGTCAGTTCATCTGGCATTCTGTGCTGTGCCTATTGGTGAGTAAAGTCATACTGTAGATCTTACAAAGCTGTCACACTCCAGCATGCTCATCGACTAGATATCCTATCACTCCTTCTGAGTGTCAGACTAGTACTTCATCAGTAGCTTGTGCAATTGTGGCACCACTGGTGTTTTTCATCCTTACAGAAAATCAATAGAACTGTGGACATGCAAAATATACTGTAAACTAGGAGCTGAACTTAGCATCAGCCCATGAATATGGTACTATTCCAGCCAATGGACAGATATGTAGCATGCCTTTATTAATGACTAAATGTGACAGTAAGGCAGTCATCCAAGGTCAGGACAATAATAGTAGGAAGAGGCTTAGTAGGTACAGTAGTACTTGAAAAAAATGTGGACATCCAATATGTACGAAAGGAGTATATATGGAATTTGATACTATACTCCAGTAACACTACTGGTGGTGCTGCAGTAGCGTTGTTGCCTCACAGTTAAACGTTGTCTTGTTCGATTCTCAGCTAGAGCATCTTCTGTGTGAAGACATGCGTGAATGGGCGTACTTTCATTGAAGGTTGTGCGTCAGCGCAGGCAACTCGGCACGTAAAAGTCTACTGCTAATCGTTAGCCGACCGGAGTTCTGCTGGGAGACCCCAACCGGGAAAAGCCAAAAGACTCAACAACAACAACTCCAATAACAATCTGGGAGGTCCGCGCCCTCCGTGCATTTGGCCCTGCATCTAGGCTGCTGCTCTCATTCCCGCCTCTCCCCTAGGAGTTTATTTTTCCCCTTCTTCACTGCCAATCTGAATATCCTGGCCATCAAAAGAGAAGTCAGCAGTGGACAGTCTGCTCGATATCATATAAGTTTACTGCGACCTATTCTCCCCAAAGAAACTCAGTGTATGTTATCTGTTTCACATGTTTTAATAGTAGTATCTACCTTACTCAGGCTTCACCCTACCTGGCACACGTGAGAGCAGCCTACCTTTGGTCAATGCACTGGCCCCCCAACTCCATCCTTGTTTTTTTTTTTGTTTTTTTTTCTAATTATAATCTACCTCTATCCTATCTCCACATCCCGTCCTTCTTAGTTGTACCTTTTCTCCTCTAGTGTACCTCCCTCTTTTCCCACTAGATGGCAGCACCCTCCTATTAATAAGTCCTGCAATCAAACCTCCCTCTTAATTCCCCTCAAACCAACTCTTCCCAGACAGTGTCCCTGCCCTCACCTAGCTTAGCTGTAATTCCATCCCTTTTCTCCCTTCTTTTCATCCTCTGCCCTTACCAAGAATAGCCGTAGTTTCATAATTTCATTCCACTACTTAGATACACTTATTCTAGGCACTGTCCGTCCCCTCACTAAGACTGCTGTAGTTTGATCTCTCCACTCTGTGTACTTTTTATATATCACAAAATCATAATCTTATTCTATCTTTTTAAAACAAATAACATAGAGTAGCTTTCCTTCACCATCAAACCTTAGGAAATTAAGCTTCTAAAGGTTATAACCCTCTTACCTGCCCTCCTGTTGTAGCTCTCCTTCTAGCAGATCACTGATTGTTTCTGGCCATTCCCACCTTCTTTGCTCTTCCTGCTCTGTTCGCCCTTCGGGCTCACTCCGCTCCCCTACCCTGCCC
Source organism: Protopterus annectens (assembly GCF_019279795.1). Classification (NCBI taxonomy): domain Eukaryota; kingdom Metazoa; phylum Chordata; order Ceratodontiformes; family Protopteridae; genus Protopterus; species Protopterus annectens. The sequence goes on along the minus strand of NC_056725.1, from coordinate 1,007,535,307 downwards.
CCAATTCCCACATGCCCCCAGTATCTCTAAACTTATACCTTCACTAAGAGTCCCTCCCCCCTTTCCTCCCAATCGCACTACTCCTTTCCTTTAGTCCCTCCCTTATCTTTTGACCAATCAGACTTCACATTATTCCCCTCCCACTTTCCTCCAACACACCCCTAACACTTTTACTCTCACTTACCTTATCCTTCCTTATCTCTCATTCTCTCCTACTATCATGCATAGCCTGCCAACAAAGGTCCTTCTCTTCTCCACTCTCATCTTACTTCTATCGTTGCTATGCCAATTAACCTCCTTCACTACCTTTCATGTGCTCCCTTCTCCTCTTCCACCCCAAAACCAACCCACATCCCACTTCCACAATATCTCACCCTCTTTAATCACTTCCCACCCTCTACTTCTCTTCAAAATAAAATGACTTCCAGTCCCTTATAACACCCATAGATTTAAAGTAAATCTCTACCATTATTACCTAGCAAACTACAAACCAAATAAACTTACCCCCCATTATACTCTCCTTCATTTAGCTGGTGATATTCACCCCAATCCAGGTCCTACCTTCTCTTCTACAAATCCCCCTACAAACTTCTCTCCAAAAAATCTGCCCACCTCCAATAATATACACATTAATAAAAATCTCAAATTCCTCACCTTTAACGCCCAAAGCTTAAAACATAAAATCACACTCTTTCATGCTTGGCTCACCCAAAACTATCCAGACATACTAGCCATCTCTGAAACCTGGCTTAAACCTCACATCAAAGACTCTGAATTCCTTCCTCCTGGATTTCATTCCCTCCTATCTGACCGCATTAATAAAAGAGGAGGAGGAGTTGCCTTAATCTACTCTAACCTCCTGACTATAACCCCATACCCTAACTCCATCCCATCTTTCAATAATGCAAAACTAGTCATTGGCATACTCCAAATGAACATCCACGAAAGCATCTGCATTATTTCCCTCTATATTCCTCCTGGTAATAATGTAAATACTTTGGAAGATATCCTCGCCTGGTGATCCTCTAACATTAAACTAGAAACCTTTATTCTGGGAGATGTAAACATTGACTGGGGAAATATCAATAATCCCAATTCCTCCCTTACCTTCAATCTATTCAACTTCACTCAACTTACTAACTCCATTACCAGACCTAATAAAAACAACCCCCTGGCACCATACTTGACTGGATACTTATGTCCCATCCTAACAAAATTACTTCATCTGGTGTAATTCCTGACCATTTAGGAGACCACCTCCCCGCCTTCTCTATTTGAGCCACTCCCACTTCTCCTCACTCTCATCATTTCATTCAAACACGCAACCTAACCAACTTTAACCAAGACTATTTCTCTAGCTCCCTTAGGCTAACTAATTGGAACCCCCTAAAAACATTGCCACTAGACGAAGCCGTTGAATATTTTAATTCTACATTCTTAAATATCCTTAACTCTCAAGCTCCTATGAGAAGAAAAAGAATTAAATCTAAACCCACCCCTTGGCTCTAAAAAGACACAAAAAAGATTATGCTCCAAAGAGACAAATCCTGGAAAGCTTACCTCAAACACAAACTGCCTGATATTTACCTTCAGTTTAAACAACTGAGAAACCTGGCCAAAAAAATAGTCATTAAAGATAAAAAGTCCTACTACATCAAATTACAAGAAAACCATACCAGAAATCCAAAACAATTCTGGAACTCCATTAACTCCCTCCTTACACCTGGTATTAAAAACAACCCCTGCCCTGATACCAGCAAATCTGACCCTGAAATTGCCTCACTTTTCAATTCCTTCTTCACTTCTTCCATTGCTGACCTAACCAAGACTTTTAATAACAACCCTCCCACCCACATTAATCTTACTCTCCCTTGCCACCCCCCCCCATTTTTGAACTCAAACCTGTTCCTACCTACCTAATAAGGAAACTTCTCTATAAACTCAAACCTTGCTCAAATGTTCCTGATAACATCCCTTCCTAAAGATAGCTTCTGACTCCATTGTCATACCTATCAGCATCCTAATAAACAGGTCTCTGCTTGAATCCTATGTACCCAAACTCTGGCGTTCTGCTTTCATTCATCCACTTCACAAAGGTGGTAAGAACTGTAATGTCTCTAATTTTCGTCCCATTGCTATCCTCTCCCCTATTTCCAAATTCCTCAAAAAGTGTATACACCTCCAACTCTTGCCTTTCCTTACTGAACATCAACTACTCTCCCCCACCCAACACGGCTTTCACCCTGGACACAGTACCACCACTGCCCTTCTCTCTTTCCTTCATTCTGTGAACTCTGCTCGTGACTCTGGTAATGTAGTCTCAACTGTTCTACTAGATCTATCTAAAGCTTTTGACACCATCTCCCACTCCCTCCTTCTAAACCATCTCTCCAACCTTAACCTTAGCCAAAAGGCTCTTTCCTGGTTCACTAGCTACCTCTCAAACAGATCCCAAGCTGTGAAATGGGGCCTAGCTACATCTACCTTCCTTCCTTCACCTACCGGAGTACCTCAAGGCTCCATTCTTGGCCCATTGCTATTCAATATCTTTATTAATGACTTCCATAAAGCCATCCCAAACACCACAATTGTTCAATATGCTGATGATTCCACCCTCAACTGCCATGCCACTAATCAAACTGAACTCCAAGCCCTAACCCAAACTGCATTTTCTACCACCGAAAACTGGATGTTCCAAAATCACCTCTCCCTTAATGCCAACAAAACTAAGATCCTCCTCTTCCCACCCTCCAAATCCTCACCACTAGACAAAAACTCCTTTCATATTACCAGCCTTTCCAACTCCACTATCAAAATAGTCACCTCCACCAAACTTCTCGGTATATTAATTGATGACCAGCTGAAATTCAATCATCATATGCAGCAAAACATCAAAAAAAACACACATAAAACTGGGCTTATTGTACAGAAATAACCACTTTCTGTCTCCTTCCACTAGGCTAACCCTTGCCTCCCCTTATCTCCTTCCCTCTCTAATTTATGGCGCTCCTCTGCTCACTAATCTATCATCCTGTCTCTCCTCCAAATTGGAACAATGCTATAACAAAATATCCAAATTTGCTACTAATGCCAAGTCCATCACTCATCACTGCCCTCCCCTCCACTCACTAAATTGGCTTGAACCCCCCAATCAATTGACCTTTTTCCAACTCACCATAGCCCATAAACTACTGTTCCATCCAACTAGATGTCCTGTTCTTTCCAACATTCTTCTACCCTATACCCCCCCTAGATCCCTTAGATCTTCTCATCAAAACTTGATCACTGTACAAAAACCCAAGTGCCCAGCTGGCCAAATGCTTTTATCCTTCACCCTTGCTAAAAAATGGAATGCCCTACCCACCTCTGTTAGATCCTGCCACAACCTAAACAACTTCAAAACATTACTTCATTCCCACCTCTATCTAAATAGAATTTGCAACTGCACTCTTCAACCTACTCCTTTCAAACCATCCTCCTCCTTCTCCCCAGGCTAACTTCCATTCTCTACTAAACTCTCTTTTGTCTCTCCTAAATACTAGCCATATAGGCCACTTTTATATTTCTTACTTGATGAATCAACTGCTAAGTCACCCTAGGCTGGCCTTCTTTTTCTCATCTTCTCTCCTATATTCCTAGCTCAAGTTATTACCTCCTGCTTTCTCTAACCTAAAATATTTTACTTCAATTTTTTCTTTCTGTGCTGAAACCTAACTAAAAATGTTAATTTTTACTATTTTGCCATTAGACTTTTCTATTGTAGGCTGTTTGTAAAATCCGGTTTCATCTATTGTTATATTTTTGTCTGAACTCTTTTGTAATCAATATTGTTTGTTGTTTTTGTGGAGCTTTTCTCCCCGGGCCTCCACTGAAAACAGGCCCCAAAGCTCAGTGGACCTCCTCGGTAATCAAACTGAAATAAATAAATAAATAAAATTTAATGGAATATGATTCAATACAAATGTTAGTAAACTAAAAGTATTAGTAAAACACCAGTGTTAAAAAACACTGAAATTAAGACAATAAAATACTGAGTAAAAAAAAAAACAAAACAAAAACAAATGAAAGGAATATAAACAGTAGGTGCAAGCATAATTAACTAAGAGGCCTTAAATAAGTATACTTAATTATTAATAGGATCTTAGGTTCATAATTAAGTACTAGGGTAGCTGCTTTTAATGGTCATTTTAAGCCAAGCCTATTAACCATTTTGTGCATGGACTTACCTAGCCCACATAGTTATAGATTGGCCATACCCATCACATGGTTGATACTTATATATAACCTGTAATGAAAATAACTGAGATCATACCATAGTTAATTTAAGGGGAACCGTGCATGGGTAAAGCATTTAGGAGGTGCCACTGTCCATTAGTTGTACAGGGGGCAGTCCTGGTGTAAATATTCTGTTTCCCATTCATAGATCCAAGTTGTGCTTCACCATACATTGGGATAAACTTTGTTTTATGTATTCGAGTAGTCTGTTCGAAAGCAGTGGTATCATCTGCAAGATATACCTGTCCTTCTAAATGATTCTATTGATGTTATAGAAGATGTTTAGATCCCTAGACCAAGTTTATATGATGCCATTTGATTTGCGGATGTGCAATAAATCTATCAGTGTTGGGTAGGAGGATGCGTTATATGCCAGATACAGGTCACCTCTTTGCACTCTGTGGGATACTGAGCATAGTGACAAGGCTTTGAGTTGGTCTATATATGACATGCAGTTTATGCCTTATATCCTTTTAGCAGGAAATATTTGTGGATGTTCCACTTGTTGCATATGTCTGGATAGAATTAATCAAATGTTACTTTAAGAGTTTTGGTGCTGTGTCTTAACAATATTCTGAGAAACACTTTCATTCAGAAAATATTAAAGCTAGCCCGGAATTCTGAGATAGGATTTGTGAATGAGAAAACCTTAAAAATTTTGCTTTTTCAAAACTACTTTTTATTCCTCAGTATTTGAACAATGCAGAGAGTCTCATCTATGCTATTCTACTTGATCCAAAAGGCACAAAATGCAGGAGATACCAAGCCAAAACTTGTAGAAAAGCAGTGAATATTTATTAAAACAATAAAATAAAATAAAAAGTGCACTGCTAAGCGCTTTCAAGCTAACAAGCCCTTCATCAGATAGTGCATAGTTAACAAAGCTAGACATTTTAAAATGCTCATTAACCAATCAAAATCAGTATTTTCCCCACCTTTTTCTAAGGATGGGTTTTAAAGAGATAACAGTATTTAAGCCTGGGGACTTATCTGCCCCAAGTCTAATTATCCACCTAGTCTCTGCACATTGCGTATCATTACTAATATCCCCTCCTCTTACATTATTGCTAAGTATTTGTAGTGCCATAAACAAAAACTTATGTCCTATATTCTCCTTAACATGTGAAAATAAGGTATTAGATTCTTTCTGAAGTTTGATGTCTGAAACATGCTGAAATATCCTGGTTTAGAACGTACTATTTGTCTTGCCAACATAGTGTGAATCACAATTCTGACACACTGCTAAATATACTAAATTCTTAGTACTGCAGTCTGCATAATCTTTAAAATAATAGTTCTGTCCTGTCCTGGGGAGCTCAAAGGAGCACTTTTTCAAAATATATTGGCAGGCTTTGCAATGATGGCAGGGAAAAGTACCTATCTTCCTAGTCATGCAACCACTATGAGCATTGGTCTTAGGCTCATGACACAGCATGTCCTTCAAGTTTTTGTTCCTTCTAAATATAAAACTAGGATCTTGAACTACTACCTCTTTTAACCTCATACCAGTAGGTAGTATTTTCCACTGCTGCCTCACTATGTTACAGATGTCACCTATGTCTCCACTATAGGTGAAAATCATACTAACCTGGTTCCTGTTCCCAAAAAAGCCTCTTTGTTCTGGAATGTTACCCCCTTCATTTGTATTCCCATTAAGCGATGGTCTGGCTATAATTGTTCTTTTACTCTTACTATCTTGCACCAAGGGCATAATTTTCTTGTGCTTGTATGCCCTTTGGCTGAGGTTAACTTGAAATTTCTCAACCTTATCGTGAAACCTTATATCCTCACTACACAATCTCAATATCCTACAAACCTGACCTTTTACTATATTGTCAAAAGTATGTCGTGGGTGCATACTGTCATAAGGCAGCAAACTATTACGCCAACAAGTTTTCCTATATAAAGATGCAGCAATATGGCCATCTTCATGCTTAGTTAGCCGTACATTTAAAAAATCTATCTCTGAATTAGAATAATTGACTGTGAATCTAAAAAAGTCAGTACTCACCTCCAAATATTCAACAAAAGAAGATAACTCCTGATCTGTGCCTCCTCATAAAAAGAAGATGTCATCCACAAAACGGGTATAAAAACCCAATTTGTCTGTCCATGCATGCAGTATATCTGACCATGGCTTAATAGGAATGTGAATGAAGTGGATAACATTCCAGAACAAAGAGGCTTTTTTGGGAACAGGAATAAGGTTAGTATGATTTTCACCTATAGTGGAGACGTGGGTGACATCCGTAATATAGTGAGGCAGCACTGGAAAATATTACATACTGATGAGGTTAAAAGAGGTAGTAGGTCAAGATCCTAGTTTTATATTTAGAAGGAACAGAAATTTGAAGGACATGCTGCGTCATGAGCCTAAGACCAATGCTCATAGTGGTCGTATGACTAGGAAGATAGGTACTTTTCCTTGCATCATTGCAAAGGATGTCAATATGTTCTGAATAAGAGCTCCTTTGAACACACTAGGACAAGACAGAATTATTATTTTAAAGATTATGCAGACTGCAGTACTAAGAATTTAGTATATTTAGCAGTGTGTCAGAATTGTGATTCATACTATGTTGACAAGACGTATAGTATGTTCAAAACAAGGATATTTCAGCATGTTTCAGACATCAGACTTCAGAAAGAATCTAATGCCTTATTTTCACATGTCAAGGAGAATATAGGACATAAGTTTTTGTTTATGGCACTACAAATACTTAGCAATAATGTAAGGGGAGGGGATATTAGTAATGATACAGAATGTGAAGAGACTAGGTGGATAATTAGAATTGGGGCAGATAGGTCCCCAGGCTTAAATACTGTTATCCCTTTAAAACCCATCCTTAGAAAACGTAGGGTAAAATACTGATTTTTGATTGGTTAATGAGCATTTTAAAATGTCTAGCTTTGTTAAGTATGCACTATCTGATGAAGGGCTTGTTAGTTGGAAAGCGCTTAGCAGTGCACTTTTTATTTTATTTTATTTTATTGTTTTAATAAATATTCATTGTTTTTCTACAAGTTTTGGCGTAGTGCCTCCTGCCTTTTGTGCCTTTTGGATTTATATCTTGTTTACTGGCAGAGTGACTTTAGTGCAGATGACCTTCTTGTGGTTTACATTTGGACTTTATACTGTTTTCCTGCACACATGTCTGAACCACAAAACATAGAGATAGAAGTGGCTTATCGTCCGCATGGCAGTATGGATTCTGTGAAGAGAGGTGTCATTTTGACAACTAATCCGTTGTTAAATGTGGATATACAATGTTTGGCGCGCTTGAATCCTGAACAAGACTCCGCAGTGATGGGTGAGTCAGAGTTTCAAGAGCTAACGGCAAGTTTTCACAAGAACATTATGTGGCTTAAACATTTACAGTGGCAAAGGTTTCATTTAGAAGCCTGTCTCAAATACAGTATAGTCCCAAGAGGCTTACATGTGTTTTGTATGCCTATGCAAGGGGAGTTTTATCCTGTCCTCTTGGCACGTTGGCAGGAGATTAATCTACAGACAAGTCTATCTTATATGAACTTGTTGCTAGATTATTTTCAACCAGAAGAACAACAAATAATCTAAAACTCTACAAGCCTTACAGAAAGACATAGAGGGTTGTTTCAAAGAGGAACATCATATAGAGAGAATGGTAAATATAATGTGCGCAGTTGCTTCGTATGACACCAAATTACAACAAGTCAAAATTAAGAAACTTATCAGAGACTTTAATGACTTTGCCAGGGGCGATATCTTAGCTTGGCTGAGGAATAGGGCAAATTCAACAGCTAATGTGTCCTCAGCAGCCAATGTTAGGGAACCAGCTCCTAATCAACAACTTGAAAAGGAGCTCAGTGCCACTATGAACAAATTAGTGATTCCTTCTAAAATTGTGGCGTTTAGTTCAGACTCTGTTACTATGGCTACAATGGAGACGTCCAATGCCTGTGAAGTTTTTTCACATATGCAAGCTGAGACCAGTCTACAAGGCATTCAAGATGCTATAGACATGGAATCATATAATGAACAAGTGTTTGCTAGAATGGGGGCTAAGCCTAAGTCCTCCTTGTCTTTTTCCAGCAAAAAGACTTTTCCCATGCTCCCTGTAGCGGTCAAGAAAAAGACTTCACGCAAACGTAGCTTTTCGAGTCAACATGAGCAGAAGCGACGGAGAACTTCGAATTGACTGTGGGTGACTATAATAACATTATGTACAATCTATCTGACACTGATCAAGAATATGTGCTAAACAAAGGTTTAACTTTTGTGCCAGATGCGATGGCGGATTACAGTCAAATTATTTTAGATTTAATGTGTTTTGCTAGGAATGCTACACTGAAATGTATGTTTACTGATAGAAATGTAGAAGATAATTTAAAAGTTTTGAGGCAACCTAGTGATTTCATGCCTGTTCTTAGTCCAGCTATGGTTACTTTCATAGGGGTGTGTGAACAGGAAATTGAAATGCATATTAACAATAGTAGGAAAAGGAAGTTCTATAACTTTACTAAGCAACAGAGGTTAGCTTTGGATTCATTAATGAAAGATGATAGAATAGTTATCAAGCCATCGGATAAGGGTGGATCCGTGGTTGTTATGAACAGATGCTTTTATTGTTATAAACTGAATATGTTATTGGAGGATGACCACACATTTAGTAAACTTCCTCCTATTATGGTTAAAGGTTTTATAGACAAGGTAAAGACTAAGATTATTAACCTACAGAAGGTAGGTCTTATAGATGATGGTTTGAAAGATTTTTTTATGGGTAGAATGCCCAGTGATTCCTGACCAAAAACCCATAAGAACTATCAAACCCACCCCTCAGACCTATAGTTTCAGGAAGGGGATGGGTGACTGAAAATATTTCAATATGGATGGAATGTGCTTTAAAACCTGTTCTTAGTTTATACCCTAGAATATTGAAAGATACTGCACACGTCATTACAGCTTTATCAACATATTGGGATACAGTATTAGATAATAATTATTTATTTGTTACAATAGATGTTAATAGTCTCTTCACTGTGATTAATAATCAATACGGTATCTCAGCGATAGAGAATTTACTTATTAATAAAACACAGTTAGATAATGATAATATTCAGAGGATGTAAACTTTTAAATGTTGTACTGGAACATAATATATTTCTGTGTCAATGCAGTTACTATCGGCAACAGCAGGGTGTAGCCATGGACACACCCTGCGCCTATTCTTATGCCAACTTAGTACTGGCATATTGGGAAGATGTTACCATCTTTGATACACTGCATGCATGGACAGACAAATTGGGTTTTTATACCCATTTTGTGGATGACATCTTCTTTTTATGGGGAGGCACGGATCAGGAGTTATCTTCTTTTGATGAATATTTGGAGGCGAGTACTGACTTTTTTAGATTCACAGTCAATTATTCTAATTCAGAGATAGATTTTTTAAATGTATGGCTAACTAAGCATGAAGATGGCCATATTGCTACATCTTTATATAGGAAAACTTGTTGGCGTAATAGTTTGCTGCCTTATGACAGTATGCACCCACAAAATACTTTTCACAATATAGTAAAAGGTCAGGTTTGTAGGATATCGAGAGTGTGTAGTGAGGATATGATTTCAAGATGAGGATGAAAAATTTCAAGTTAACCTCAGCAAAAGGGGATACAAGCACAAGAAAGTTATGCCTTTGGTACAAGATAGTAAGAGTAAAAGAAAAAGTACAGCCAGACCATGGCTTAATAGGAATGCGAATGAAGGGATAACATTCCAGAACAAAGAGGCTTTTTTGGAAACAGGAATAAGGTTAGTATGATTTTCACCTATAGTGGAGACATGGGTGACATCTGTAATATATAGAGGCAGCATTGGAAAATACTACCTACTGATATGAGGTTAAAAGAGGTAGTAGGTCAAGATCCTAGTTTTATATTTAGAAGGAACAGAAACTTGAAGGACATGCTGCATCATGAGCCTAAGGCCAATGCTCATAGTGGTTGTATGACTAGGAAGATAGGTACTTTTCCTTGCCATCATTGCAAAGCCTGTCAATATATTATGAATGAAAGCTCCTTTGAGCACCCCAGGACAGAATTATTATTTTAAAGATTATGCAGACTGCAGTACTAAGAATTTAGTATATTTAGCAGTGTGTCAGAATTGTGATTCATACTATGTTGGCAAGATGAATAGTATGTTCAAAACAAGGATATTTCAACATGTTTCAGACATTAGACTTCAGAAAGAATCTAATGCCTTATTTTCCCATGTCAAGAAAATATAGGACATAAGTTTTTGTTTATGGCACTACAAATACTTAGCAATAATGTAAGGGGAGGGGATATTAGTAATGATATGGAATGTGCAGAGACTAGATGGATAATTAGCCTTGGGGCATATAGGTCCCCAAGCTTAAATACTGTTATCCCTTTAAAACCCATCCTTAGAAAAAGGAGGGTAAAATACTGATCTTTGATTGGTTAATGAACATTTTAAAATGTCTAGCTTTGTTAAGTATGCACTATCTGATGAAGGGCTTGTTAGATTGAAAGCACTTAGCAGTGCACTTTTTTTTATTTTATTGTTTTAATAAATATTCACTGTTTTTCTACAAGTTTTGGCATGGTGTCTCCTGCCTTTTGTGCCTTTTGGATTTATATCTTGTTTATTGACAGAGTGACTTTAGTGCAGGTGACCTTGTCATTTATTATTCTACTTGACATATCACTGATTCAGGTAAACTACTTTTCTCACCATTAAATTCATACTTGTCCATACTCTTTGTCCCATTTTGCAACTGCAAAAGATTTTTCATTGATCTGTCAAAATACAATTCTATTTATGATATCAGTTTTTCAATGGAAATATAGAGCATTTATTTTATTTTCCAGAAGTAACAAAGAACTCAAGGTAAGTGGCATGACTTCAAGTTATCCTTTTATCAGGAGTTGTCCTGTAAAAATCTTATAGACTACAAAGATAAGTTTCTATACTCCAAAACTGAAAGACAACAATCTATTTCCAGCACTGTTGCACTTTCTCATTAGATTACTTGCAGTTTGGACCATACATTCCATTTGCCCATTTTTTAATATTTTAGACGAGGTAATATGCTTAAAAAAATACAAAAAATTTGGCTTGCACTTTGACTGCCATTATGAAGTAGCTCTGTTTCTGGTATACCATGCTTGGAAATGCAGCAAACGTAGATTAATATTGTGATTACATTGTCTGTCACAGTTTCATAAAAAAGGGATATTCTGAAGGGTGCAAATAAAAAACACAACATATATATATATATATATATATATATATATATATATATATATTTTTTTTTTTTATAAATATGATAAAGTTTAAGCATAGCTGCATGGGTGTGCACGTTGCTTGGCTATGCTGGGTCCAGCTTAAACAGCTCAAGAAATTAAATAGCAAAAGACAGCCAACTTAAGCAGCACTGCAATAGTATAGTGGTTATAGTATACACTTTTCAAACAGCCATTCCCAGTTTAATCCCCACTGTAACCAATTTGTGTTTTACATGTGAAAGCAGTATATAAACATGTTTTTATAATTACCTACAAAATAACATATATTTGTTAACCAGAGTATTGTAGTAGGTCCAAATGTGAGGTGTCATTGTAGTAAATTTGTGAAACCCCCATATAAACATGTGTCCCATACATTATAGTCACACATGAATAAATGTAATGAAAGCACATTGGGGGATGTCAGAGATGCAGGGAAGTAAATATTGCAGGAAGAAATAGCCAGGGAATTGTTATGGCTAGGCTTGTATAGGCCCTAGGGCCGATAGCCTAGTACCAACCTATGAACCTATAACATGTAATGAATGATGAATCAATCCCATACAGCAGATAGTTTATAAATAAAAAATAAGCGATGTTAAGCATTGCACTGCTCTGCTTACCAGGTGTAAGCATTGTGTAAGTATGACTGCTAAGCACTGAGTAGCCCAGCTAAGTGGATTTGCCCATTGCTAAGCAATGCTGAACATGCCCCTTTAAGCACTGCCAACCTTAGCTAAGCAGGTTTGCCTGTAGTTTAGCTTAGCTCAGCATATTCAAAATCATCCAATCATGGCACAGGGAGGGAAACCAGCCGTATTTAAACCCTGCAGGTCAGAATACACCTCATAACTGGTTGCAGGTTCCCACTGTAGGGAGTATGGCAGGTGTTGGTGAGGGCATGTGCTTCTGGGTGCAGTGCTGAGGAATACAGCAGTCCAGGGTCATGGTAGGACTCCTGGTAAATAACCATGACAAGAAACTGCTACAGGGCCAGTACCAGTGCTCCCAATATAAAGCGGAAGCCTGGGACTGTCTCGCCCATGATCTCACCAGTGTCACTGGTATCCTTTGGATTGGTGATCAGGTCTGGCACCACTATGTCAACTTGAAGCAGAGGAAGAGGGTGCTGTTGGATGAGTGGGTCCAAGAAGCAAGGCAGAGGGGTGATGCCCCAACAGTGTATAAGTATTCATATCAATAACTGTTTCCCAAAGTCCAGCATGTGTATGTGATGGATAGGTATGCCAAAATATTTCTCTATTCCCTTTACAGCTGCAGCTGAGCGGGCTGTGAATCAGGAAGCCCATGCCAGTAGGTTGCAAAGGCTGCATAGCGATGCTGGTGAGTAACAATCCTGCTTGTAGTAGTTATACCAAATAAATATAAAGTAGCAGAAAGTCACCTGGCAGTATAAAAACCGTGTATGGGTTGTACTGAATAAATCAGACAATATGACAGTAATAGTCCCATATAGGTGATATTTCAATAAAACCGTAACTGCCTGGCAATAAAGTTCTAAATCCTGGACTGGTTGTGTTTACTCTGGTATTTTATGGCATTTAGTGTTGCAGTCTCTGAATAGTAATGTTGTGCTAACCACTGTTACCCACACTGTGCTACATAAAAAAATGTCTAGGAATGTCTGTATAAGACTGTTGTAAGTACAAAGTCTGATTGTACAACCAAGAGAGACTTAGACATAAAACATGGAAAGAGCAGACAGCAGTTTCTAAATAGCTCACTCTGATGAAACTCAAATTGTTGTATTGTTAGCACACACAGCCATGGTTCGAATCCTGGGAGTGGTAGTAAGCTGTATGCATAATCACACCTCTCAACTGTACAGACTTTTGCAGAATGTCCAGATAATTGGCTCATATTTTTGGCCTGTTCCTATGTCTCCCTGGCAAATCACTGGGACTATCCCAGAATTGTAGTCACTAAATAACGACATACATTTGATTTTCAGACCTCAAATCCTTCAGAAAATGTATATTAAAACAAATTGTGTTACTCTAACAACTCTCCAAGTTTATAAGAGCAATATCCAAAATATGTCCTTATTTGTACTCCCACATTGTCAAACTTTGTCCAGAGTGTGTGCATTAAGAGACTGAGAGGTATGTGCATAATATTAACTAGGAATCTGGGAATATGTGTAGAAACTGTCAGGTAGTGTTAACAAACATTCCCTCCACAGGCCTATCAGATAAGAAAACCTTAACTGCCTGGCAAAAAAGGTTTAAATCCTGGACTGGTAGTGTTTATTCTGGTATTGTATGGTCTGACATGTAGCATTCAACAACAAATGATATCAGAATAGTACTGTTGTGTCAGCCACTGTTTCTCACATTGTGCTGCATAAAAATATGTCTAGGAATGTCTGTATAAGACTGTTGCAATTACAAGGTCAAATTGTATAACCAAGAGAGACTTATAAAGAAAAAAAAAATGAAGGAACCAGCAGTTGTGTCTAAACAGCTCACTCTGATGCAATAGACATTGTTGTATTTTTTAGCAGACACAGCCACGGTTCGAATCTTGGAAGTGGTAATAAGCTGAATGCATAATCATGCCTCTCAACTGTAGAAATTTTCCCAGACTGTCCAGATATTTGGCTCATATTTTTGGCCTGTTCCTCTTTTTTCCTGGAAAATCAGTAGGATTATCTCAGGATTGTCGTCACTAAATAATGACATACACTTGAGTTTAAGACTTCAAATCCTTCAGAAAATGTATATTAAAACAAATCCTGTTACTCTAGCACCTGTCTAAAGGTTTATAAGAGCAATATTCAAAATATGCCTCTATTTGCATCCTCATGTTGTCAACCTTTGTCCAGATGTGCATTAAGAGATTGAGAGGTATGTGCATAATTACAACTAGGAATCTGGGAATATGTGTAAAAACAGTTGGATAGTGTTAACAAACATTCCCTCCACAGGTCTACTGGGTAAGAGAAGCAGAACGTAGCTATAAGATGTTTGAAGTATACACTATGTCCAAACATACCACTGCCCAAAGCAAGGCTTTGGAGTATTGTAATAATACCTGTAGAGTAATGATTAGAGCAATGATCATTAAAGTTGTGAGTACTGCAAGGATATATAAGTTGTTAATTGACACCCCCCCACCATATCTGCAGCAATAATCTAAACAAACAAACCAATGGGTATGTTTACACCAAACCTACTGTTGGGACATATGTCCTATTGTTCAATAAATATTGAAATTTGTTTCTATTAATGTTCCATGTTGAAATACTATCATTGGTGGCCTGTTGCTATCAATGTAACCTGCATGCTGTTGTAATGGCCACTGTGGTTCCATATATGCATGTGTTCTGTTTGCTATGCAACTGTTCCAAATCTGGTGTTTTAGTTAATGGGAATATCTATGCATGCTGTTATAACTAATCCTGGACTCTGTTGACTATTACTAACCCACATATGTTCTAAAACTGCAACATCATAGCACATTTGGGAAGGCTGGCCCACACCTCTCCTACCTCATCTGGCCATGGCACTGGGCCCCAACACGTCTGGGACCCAGCCCAGGACCTCCTCATCTGCTGGTCCTACACTACCTTTGGGTGGAACTGCCTCAGGGGATGGGGCTTGTTCCCCCCACTGGGAGCGGGCATGGACAGGATACTGTCACCCGAAGTCAGAAACTGGGATTATTGTGTAGTGAGCTCTGAAGGGAGTTTGGAGATCTGCTACACCAGCTTGAGGACCACGTGGCACAAATAGAGCCTGCCCCTCCTGCTCAGCCCCCAGCACAGCCACCTTTGGAGCTGTAAAGGTGCAGTGGTAAATACCCATGGGTGGGGACCTCAGTCCCACTGTTTCCATTTGGGGGCTCATGGGCTTCCGATTTCCAAACACCCCTTCCCGTCCAAGGTTTTTACCCTCCACATGTGTCATATACCACCCCTATATGCTGTCTTGTCTGTCTTACTACCCAACCTACCTCCCCAAATATACCTACTATCCTTCCCCAACATCCTACTTTCACCTTAAAAAAAAAAAAAGGGCAATCTGTTCCCCAAAAAAAAATGTTGCCCCATACATAACTGTCCATTTCACACACGTGTGCACTGAACACATGTAATCTGGTCTAATTGGCTTTACAACACATTATTGTTGTACTCACCCCTCTCTCGGGGGTTTGAGTGTCCAAATATGTCTCCAAATTCAGTATATATGCACAGCTGTTGCTGTAGAAGAAATGGACAGTTATGGAACTTCCCTACACCCATCCTGCACTTCCCTAGTTACTTTCCCTATTGTCATTCCTTCATTGTGCCCCCTTTTTTACCATTTTCCTATCACCCCTTTTTTCTTTTCTTTTAAAGAAATTAGTATGGGGGTAAGCGGGAGTAAGCTATTTTAAGCAGTAGCAAGTGGAATTAAGCCTTTTTGTGCAGTGTTAAGCAATGCCTACACAGATTAAGAACTTTTACGACTAATTGTCTGTAAGCATATTTAACGGAAGTTAGCAATGCTTACTGTCGAGCAAATCCACACAAACCCATTCACAACTGCTTAAAAATGCCGTAATGACTCTGTATCCAACAGCTCTTTTTTTGCCCAGCAACAAAATAAACAACCCTTGCAAGTCTCAAACCCAGAGCCCTGCACACCATAGCCACAGCAAGTTACCACTAACCCATCTGAGCTTTAGGTTTGTGTGATGTTTTCTCAAACATGTCATGCAGCACAGTCATTCAGCAGTAACAACTTATAAATACTTGCAGTATGAGGTCCTCTGACCTTTTTTTCCTGGTTATGTCTTCCAGATACAATATACCAGGAACGTCTCCCTGCATACAAACCCCTGGTAAATGATGTAATAATCCAGTTCCTCATAGTCCATCATGCCATCCTTTTTGGGTACAGGTCCCAAGATCTTCAGGAGAGGACCACACAGTGGAACGAGCTCGTCCACAGGGTAAATAATGTTGGCCTGCACAACTGCAATTATGAGCAGGTGCAGCATTGCTGCACAGATCTGATCCACATGCTGCTGCAGTTAGGAGGGACCAGCTAGCCACAGGTGGGGATCATGCCATCCAGCCCCCACTGACACATGCAGAGGAGCTCCTCACCAGCCTTCGGGCATCCGCCCATCAGCCAAGCCAGTAAGCTGAAGATAGCATTGTGGAGGTGGCTGCCAACCACACAATGGACGAGGAGCATGCAATTAAGGCCCCAGGGCACATTAGTAGACCACTGTTGCTTATTCGTTTTCATCTGTAAAGTATCTACATGCATATGTCAGATAAGATAGTCTGTTGCTGCAGTGTAGTAATGAACAGATGTGCATAATCTCTGGTATTGTGGGTTTGTACTGCTGATGTGCTGAAATGCTGCTCCCACCCTGTACCAGTGCAGAAGGTGTGGCTACTGACATTACATCTCTCACACAACCATTTATGTCCCTCTGGTATACAATTGGGGCAGCAGCCTTTAGCTGGTGAGTATGGAGTTGTTTTGTTCAGTTTTGCCAATACACCGGCCATGTTATGGCCATGCTATTTGCCATGCACACATTTAACACACCTACCCATAATGTATTCTGTACATCTTCAGTTACTGTTGTTGTTAACTGTACTGCATCACAGTGGTCACCATGGTGACGTAGTGGTGGGACAAATGGCCTACAGTAGGGACATGTCTGAAACATTGCCCTTATACAGTGGCTACAACAGTGTATACACCACTATTACAATGGCAACTATTCCTGATGTAAACAACGGCAAATCACAATACCACATTCCACAACTTTTACAACCTGTAATTTGATCCTAACATGAGCAATGAATGTGTAATATAGTATCATATGTTAGGACAACAAATATGGGGAATTTATACCTTAACAAACACTGGAAGCATATGTGTACACACACTACAAATAACATATTGTGGGAGCAGCTTGTGAGGTACTGACATCATTCAGTCTTCTTGAGTACACACCTTCCATCAAGTACAGGGCCTCAATGTCACACCAAGTAATGTTCTGCTGTCCAAGAAGTATGTCCATGACATTTGCCCAGTCACCTACAACAGAGGCAGCTGTGGCTTGCATACATCTTACAAACCATGGAATAGATCCCATATCCAAAAGTTAGCACTCAGGAGTGGAAAAGTAGCCTTACCTCACTATTGCATATACCATGGCAAACAGTTCAGTCATGTATGTGTGTATGAAGTATGGGACAACATTAATGTAGAAAATAAACAGATGCCCATCCAAGACAGATGACAGCACATGTTGCAAACTGGTCATGGAGGCTGCCCAGAAGCATGCAGCAACACTGAGGGACTTGCACGAATGTCTAGCAAGTACTGCCTGTGCAGTACCTGTGTTGACAATCACCTGGAATCTGTACAAGTGTGGCCTATGGGTTAGTGTAATCAGATGGAAGAGTTGTTCCACAGGAAACATCAGCCAGGGTTCTCTACAAGAAGCATATGCATAACATCAAGTCTCCCAAAGGCATGTGTTACAATGTGTAATGGTATCATGAGACCAGGGCTGAAACCTACAGACAGTATTCATAAAGATACATGTGGTGCACAAGCAATACCTCACTCCACCCCAGGGCCAGCACCCTCATTTTTACCTTGCTGGTGCCAGTGTACACCTTTAGGTTTGATGTTCATTAGCAGGAACTAGGCTGGTAGACATGGTGTTCTGAATTTGGAACACTGCAAAATAACACTCATGTGTAGCCCATAGTTGTCAAGCATCTGCAATTAGGCTGAGAATGGGAAGGGGTGTCATCCTGAAACACAACAGTGAACTGAAGTATACATCCAAAGCTCACTAAGAATTGCTGTATCTGAACACAGTCAAGGTCATGAATTGTGCCATACATAACCCTGACTCCACAGCAATAGTGAAGGCAGTGTGTGACCCCCAAGGGCTGTGTACATGAGCTGACCTTGCAATCCAGTAGAGTTGGGGGACATTTGTAGGGCAGAGTGACCAAATAATGGCAAGTGAAGATGGGCCATGCTAGTATACCCCTTCCAGGAATAGTGACTGCTGTAGTTCACTTAACAGGTGCTGCAACAAACCATTGTGTTAAGGGTTTGCACACTTATGCAACTCACATATTGTATACATCTCATTCAACAACTGCATAACTAACACATTTGTTTGATACATCATTTGATTGCACAGGTCATATGTCACATATCAGGTGAGTGTAATGTTAACATATGCAGTATTGTGGCCCCATTGCATATCATGGAAGAGGCTGGCATGTCAACAAGAGTGTGTACACTCCTCATATCCACATTTAGCTTTGAAGGTTGTCAGTATAATCAGATTATATTGTTCATACATGCACTGCTGATGATGAGATCTGCAAATCAGAGGTCAGGCAATAACTATTGACATCAGTCCTCATATCATCCCAGGTATGTGTTAGACAAACACATAGGGGCTGTGAGCAACAGAGCAAACATAACTGCCACACATATACACATTCAGCAATGGTGTGTACACTTGTGAGGTATAGTACACAGTACATGCCAGTGTGCTGTGCAGGTGGACAGCAATACTATGTACATGAATGCAAGTGTGCTCCAGGGGAAGGGGTATCACCTACAAACACAACTCATGCATCACAGAGAAGTATAATGTTAGTAACAAGGATTGAGTATGGCTGCAATGCATGCTGTTGAGTGCCATATGTCATGCATGTTGACTGTTGGGTAATGAGAGGTCTGTGTAATATATTTGTGCGACCTCACCTGTAAGTGTGTGTGTGTGTGTGTGTGTGTGTGTGTGTGTGGGTGTGTGGGTGTGTGTGTGTGTGTGTGTGTTGTAAGCAATAATGTAC
Source organism: Protopterus annectens (assembly GCF_019279795.1). Classification (NCBI taxonomy): domain Eukaryota; kingdom Metazoa; phylum Chordata; order Ceratodontiformes; family Protopteridae; genus Protopterus; species Protopterus annectens. The sequence continues at coordinate 1,007,515,881 of NC_056725.1, read as the reverse complement.
AGGTCTTAAATTACATTTTTTGTTTGCCCCTCACAGGTGGCGAGGTGGGTCGGGGTCGCTCCTGCAGGCAAACTGATGTTAGTGTCCATACAGACTCTGACAATAATGATAGGCATGGTGAGGCACAGGCAGGGTTGTCACAGGCTAAAGCTGTGCCATCAGTTGACATCCCACTTTTATCCACCCCATCCCTGCACACAGTCACAATTCCCATACATACCCCATCACCACTGGCCATAGATGAGGGACAGTTGTCAGGTGGTGGCATGGGACAGGACAGTATGGAGACTATGGCAAGTGTGTCTGTACACAGCAGCCATAGCTGGATGACTGGCGAGATACCACACAGGCAGATGTACAGTGGTGCTCATAGGAGGGCTGCTGGCCATCATGCCCCAGGCAGAAGTGCCACAGCAGGTGTCAACAGACACATGTTTCAGGGAATCATGGAGGCACTGGCATGTATGGAACATTACACCAGACAGAGTCTGAGGCTCCAGAGGTCTACTCATTATGCTGTATTTGACAACATCCGTGATCTTGCAGGTGCCCGCCGTTATTTTGCAGAGGTTCTGGATAGACGGTTGGGTGAGATGGTGGGAATCCTCAACCAAGTGGTGTCTGTGTTAGAGCATAAGGTGGGAGTAGGGCATCAGCCATGTGGGGGTAGGTCAGCAACACCAACAGGTGGAGGTCTACTTGGACGTGCAACAAATCACAGCCGCTCCCGTAGTGGCAGTACCAGCACCAGCACAGCTGGGGGTGCTGTCCACACCACAATGCAGCAGGCCACATGCACGTGGTTCTGGCCAGTCCCAAAAGGGACGCATATCCAGTGGACAAGTGTCTTCATCAAGGGAGAGTAGCATATCTGGGCTTCTGCCTGGTAGTGCCCATGGAACCCCTGGCAGGCACAGTTCCTGTGTCCATGGCCTGACATGGTGAACTGTACAAGCTTCCATGTATGGTCTGCAGCTGTCCAGCAAACTCCGGTATAGGGCAGCCACATGGCAGAACTGTGTGCATACATAGACGCACACATCACCAGCACAGCTAGGGCACCTCCTTATCTACACACACCACATCTGCACAGCCCATTTGATAAAGAACCCCCTAACACACACACATGATGTCAACCAAATGGGTCAGCCTAGGCCTCTGGCAAACCCACAACATACCCTGGGCATATGATGATACCTGTGCCACATCCCTGTCATCTATACCATCAATGCAGGGGCATGCTAATATGGTTCTGATGCACAGGGTGAATGTACTAAGGTTTAGCAATGTAATGCTGTTTAACGTGCTTTCAGCTGGAATGTTTAATGCTTACACTTCAGGGTGTGTAGCTGTCCAGCCATGATGCATTATAGTTGTTATTAACAATGACTGATTGTGGTCTCCATAAAGTATTATTTTTGTGTTCTAGGTGTCTATGTGTCAGCAGGATGTTGGTCTGCTGTCCTTTCCTACAAGGGGTACAGCACTGTGGTGACACATTGACTGTGTCATATCCCAGGTACAGCTGAACACAAGTAACAGGTCTGTTACTGCATGTGCCACATGGCTGATAGGTCTGAGGGATGTATACAGGTGATGCATGGTGGCTGATGTCAGCAGCACTTCTATAGTGTGCAATGGTAAGTGTACTGGGTGGCACACACCAAATGTTTGTGAATAACACACACACAGATGCTTTGGTGTTGATGCAATACACAGACAATAACGTACACATGGATGTACTTCATTTTCCAGTGAACTCATTTTGCCCTATGTAATTCCACCAAGACCAAATAGCCAAAACATCACATCACTAAATAATCAGTCTGCCAGTTTAATGTCATTGATGATGGTACTGGCAGGGTATATGTCCTCTTCCCCAATGTAGTGCAATCCTGGAGTTGGTAAACATAGGTGTGCTGGTGTGGGTGGAACAGCCCCCCACTTTGGAGGGTGTGGGGTGGTGTAGAACCACACATAGTATGATTAACAACTACTTAACCTGTTAACATAAACTGTACAGAATAACAGCACCCTAAGCGGGGGGATACGCACAACAATAACCCCAATGTGGGTGGCTGTGCAATATATACCAACTCCAGTATCGCTGTACAGTGGGGAAGAGGGCATTTACACATCCACTACTAGTTTTGATGTAATGAATTTCCACAAGATGATTGCTTTGAAATGTTACCTTTTGCCAGTTAGTTCTCAGACAAATGATCTCCTGGGACATATATTTTCTGCAAACTGAAGTAGATCACTTCACATACACACACACTTACCTGGCAACACTGAGAGTAGAACCCCTACCTAGGTACGTGTTGCTACTAATGTGTTTGGCCTTAATTGCACACACCACAGAGCTTTTAGGATGAGGTGTGTCCCAAGTTTCCTATTAAGTGGAGAACATCACCAGCATTTGTACAGTATGGTAATGGGGGATGTACCATGTGTTAATAAACAATACATAGTATGACATACTGTCATATAAACACTTGACAAACATATACAGTCATAGACACATTTGACAGACCTGGGTTTAACAGTGCTAACTACCTTGTCAGTGAGTCCATACTCTTACAGAGTTTTTGCACACAGCACATGCCTCATTGTGCTGTATAGTGTAATCAGTTGCCTGTATGGTTTATAGTGATAGCGGTCCTCATACAATGGACCTTGGGACATGTACTGGGGGTAGCATGATGTAAAGACAGTATACCCAGCACCCACACCCCACATTGGATATTGTACTCACTGAAACCCATGATAATGCTCTGACATACCCACAATCACACATTGACCAGGACTGCAACACAAACCCTTGTCTATCTAATCAGTGCTACTACAGGGATATGCATTTATTGCACATGCCACAGGGATAGTAGGGTGAGGGTTTTTCGTGGTTCTCCTAATGTCAACAACATCACCATCCCTTGTAATGTATGGCAAGGTTTATTGTAGTTGGAGAATGTGGCCTCAGAATGCTATCTCCTACAAATATGCACACTCACACACACTTGCACACACATGCACACAAACACACACACACACACACACACACACACACACACACACACACACACACACACACACACATACTCACATTTGCCAGGACTCAGAGGGTAACCCATGCCTATCTACCCATTTGTAGAACAGTATCATGCTGATACTGAAAGTTCTAGGTAGCTCAGAGGGTGAAGAGTGTAACAAGGTACATTTAATGTCAATTACAGCAGCAGTCATTTCTAAGTATAGCAATGGGGGTGTAGTGGGTGAGAAGGCCCTCAGAGTATTTTCAACTACATGTTTACAAATACAGAGACAGTGTTATTCTCAATAATGCAAACTGACACATTTGTCAGTACTGGGGTCCATAGGTGCAGGTGTTCCTAGGTGTGTACCAGGCTAATGTCCATGGAAAGATAAGAAGAGTAGGGCATGTGGGTACACTGGTATCATACCACCTGACATTTGTCAGCAGGCCATCTATCAACCTATGCTACTTGAGTGATCCCCAGGGTGACAGTTAAATTCAGCATCCAGTCATCTGGTTTTCTCTTGCAGAGGGCCAGTGAGGTGCTCCAATAGACATTTATGCAACATATATTGCATAACATGGCCAGTGTCTGGGTTAGAGACCTGCACCCAATCATGTTCTGTTGACTGTAGTAGCCTGGTTGTGGTATCCATGACATGTGGTGCATACAGGGTGGGGTTACCTAGCTGTGGCATTCATAACACAGCTAAGTTGACATGTCAGTGTCATTCGATCAGAGATTGCCTGTAAGCAGCCAAGATGGATACCTCACATCTGCACATCTGTACAGAGGACAGACAGAAAGTAGCTAGCCAACAGGTTATGTATTAGGATGAATGTTTTGACAGATAGACATCTGACACTGATATGTATGCCATTACTACATGACAGCAGTCCTCAATGACATGTCCTAAACACATACTAGTCCGCAGTTAATATCAACATATCAGATCAATATCCAACTGGAGATACTTAAAAACATACAGCTCAAACACCAAGAACACGATAGTCACTACTCAGAGTCCAGCTTTGGATGCAGGTGTGTATGGTTCCAGTACTACAATCTGCAATCTACTCTTACTTGGAAAAGCATTGTTAAAAGCAGTAACGTAATGATACAATAAATGCAAGTGTGACTGCATATAACCTGGGATACTACCCATGTATGAAACAATGAAACACATACAAAGAGAAAAGATTGTGATAATAGCCGTGTATACTCCGGTGTCCCATACAGTATACTAATACCCCTTGCTACTGTAATGATAAGAAATAGAAGCATGTTATGTACACGGGATTAAATACACTTATTAAAGATGTCATTGCTCTGCTATTTTATCAGACTGGAATGTGATCACTGGTTACCAGGGCTGAGCTATGATTAGCAGGTGTAAGCATTTCTTAAATGTAAATGCTAAGCACATTTGTGCACTGGTAAGCAAAGCCTACACGGTGTAAGCTCCTTTTCATTTAAACATATGTTAGCACCGCTTGCCATCGCGCACACCAGCTTAAAGCTGCTCAAAACTGCCTTTACCACTCTGTATCCAACAGTCCTTGTTCTGACTAGCAACAAAATAAACAGCCCTTGAACCCAGGATCTTCAAATATATCATTTAATACATGTACCGAATAGTAGTGAACAACTGCTTTGACAACTACAATTGTTTACTACTTGTTAATGAAAATAGTGTTGAATCAGTCATGTTTTTCTATCTAAATATACACATATCAGATAAATATGGTGGGAAACATCTGAGAAGGTATATACAACACTCATGTTTACACATAACAAGGATATATATATATATATATATATATATATATATATATATATATATATATATATATATATATGTGTGTACACATATGTAGATATATGTATACATGTACATACCCACACACACATATATATATTTATATAGATGTAAATGTACATATATATATATATATATATATATATATATATATATATTTATGCAGATGTGTATGTTTATATATATATATATATATATATATATATATATATATATATATATATATATATATATGTAAAGCATATGTCCATAACATGTAGTGGAGTCATAACTCAGCACCATAAGTCACAACCTCTTAGTGCAAGGAAATGTAATGTATGTATTGCCGTTATAAATGTAGAATGTTGCTAGAGTAAAAGGGGTTGTGTCAACAGACATGTTATGTAGGAAGTCACTTCTGATACGGACATGTACGCCATCACCTACTGACATAAAATCATCATAGTGAAGTACCACACAAATCACAGTAATGATCCTGTAGAATATAGCAGAAATGTGGCCAATAAACATGAACAGTCTGGAACAATCTGGTCAGTCCAGAGGTATATACAGAACTCATTAGCGCAAGATGTGTGGACCAACCCTGAGAAAGGGGATGTTTACATCCATAAAAATGGGGATATCATACAAATACTGGAATAGATAAACTCACACAGTTGATACATTCACACCCTCATGTCTGTCCTAACACATATTAACTGGAGGAGCAGAGGTCCCAAGCCCACATACTTCCCACTAGTTAGTGACATACATCTTCACAGCATCCCACTGTTTTTTCAGAAATACTCAACACATATGGTGGCCATGCAACAGTACATTTGGCAAATATCTGGACTTAACATCATACTAGGTAAATACACTGACCTGCTAGGTATGTCACAAAGCACTGTGTAAACTTCAGGCAGACTGCCATAACACTGCCCCATGTTTCCTATGGGGGAATACACATGTACTTGCAAATATAGTATGCACTACAGGCATGTAACAGCACAGAGTAACAGACACCAGTGTGAAAGTGCATACCCACAATCAATCTCAACACAGTCACAGTCACATTATGGTAAGCCTAATTAATAGTACAGTACACGGACTGTGTGAACAAAACCAACCTCATATTTGCCACTCACACAGCAACCCTACATATACTGGCCCAATTTACAGTGTAGTCTGATGCCTGACTGTGGTATGGGACATGTCTCAGTCTAGACCTACAAACATATATACTGATAAGGTACCAGAAACTGGAGCAGCATGCAACGTCAGATAGAACAGGACCAAGAACACTGACATCTACCACAGTCTGTACACAGGCCAAGTAACATATTCACAATACACTGCTACACAATACTGACACTCTGTCAATGATCACCATAAGTACACAGACCTCACTAGTGTACAGACTACATCAGAATGTTCAGGTTTTGTCCTCAAATATAAGGCCTACTATACATTACATGTTTAGCAGTCTGATATATTACTGGATTGTTATCAGGAATTATATCAGTAAATAATGACATACTGTATATCTGCACCCTCTTACTACATGACATATGGACAAAGGGTAACAGACTTGGGGGACAGAGGCACAAACACAGGGCCAATATTGAGATATTGCTGTGATAAAATGGGAAAGTTCCTGGTGTAACAGGGTTTGTTGGGACATATCTCTTCTGAGGGATATGAAGTCAGTAACACACATGGATGTCACCAATGTACTGACTGCAGTCATCAGAGTATGCTACTGCATTTCTGAAGATAGGAAATGTGTGAATAACACACCATATTTAAGACTCAAAACTCTAGCCAGTCTGCAGATAGCCCTACAGGTGAGAGTTTCCTCAACCACATAACACTGTCATGCCAGACTTTAAATCATGTAGAACAGCTATATCCACACAAACCATGTTAAACCAACATTACTTCAAATGTAGAACAACAATACTTACATTATGTCTCCATGTCTGGAACATCTCTCTCCTGTTTGGCCTTTCTCCACAGTGCATGTTGTAAGAGGTATTTCCAACTACCCTCTGTGATGCTGTTTGTCTGACACCCACATGAAGTCCTGCTCACAGTGAAGAAAAAGGGCCAACACCCACATGAAGTGCTTAGTTATAGGAGTGTATTTCCATGCAATTGGCTATAGGAATGATACCACAGCTGTTCCACATTCAATTAGCACGTGGGGGACTCCAATTCATGCACAGGCCATCAGCTGATCATGAGCATTACCTACAAAAGTCAAGCTGCTGCCTATGCAAAAGAGATGTACTTTTCACATCCACCAGAGAAGGAAAGAGAGAGAGAGAGACAGAGATAAAGTAAAAAAGGAAGGGATTAAGAGCCAAGCATGTTTATGATCCATGAGTGGAGAGTGGTATTTGGGTATTATAACAATTGCCTATATTGTATACTAATCCATACTGTCACAGAGTAATTGCACATGGCAGTACACAGTTATGGCTGTGGATTGTCTACAACTACCTCTACAGTTCTTGAAAACTGTTGGCCTTGTAATGTGGGCATTGGGACATATAAATCCTCAATATAATGATGTAGCAAAACCCACACTGCAATGGATCCTGTCATTACACATTCACCCCAACACCCACACAGGATACTGATGACACACACAGAACCACACACTTACCAGTACTGAGTTTCAAACCCCTACCTGACTATGTATTGCTATTACAGTGTTACACAGTTTTTGCATGCACCACAGCACTTACATGTCAGAGAGCTGTCCAAAGGTATCTTTGAAGGTGAGTGACATCAACAGCAGTGCTAAAGCAGGGGGTAAGGGAAGTGTAGTAAGTGTGAATGTCCACAAAATCAGGTGTCAACAAAGACACACACAAACTCTCTCACAGAGACAGACACATTATCACAGTTGACAGAATCAGGATTAGAACTTCTACCTAACTAGTTTGCTACACTACAGTATTATGCAGTTATTGCAAGCGCCACATAGCTTATAGGTCTGAAACATGGCCAAAGGGTTATTTCAAGGTGACTGACATCAGCAGGTGTGCTAAGGTAGGGCAATGGGAGGTGTAGTGACTGTGAATGTCCTCAACGTCATTCATCTCCACAGACACACACAAACACACACACACACACACACACACACACACACACACACACACACACACACACACACACACACACACACACACACACACACACACACATGCACTTGCCAGTACTGAGATCCACAGGTTCATTGCTTCACAAGTGTGTTGTATGTGAATGAGCCTGCAGGGTCTACAAGGCTAGGCCAAGGGAATAGCCTGGCATCAGGCCACATGAAAATAGTCCCCAGTGTGGCTCAGGGGTGTAGTCCCTGGAGTGGTCCCCAGGGGTGGGTACTGTATTCACCATTCACTCATCTGAGTTACTATTGTGGGTGGCTAGTGATGTGCACTTTTTCCCATGTATGTGATCTATATTCTATAACATGGACAGTGTCTGGGTTGTGCACATGTCCCACATGCATATTCTTTGACATGTGGAAGTGTACTTGAGATCTCTGGTCATGTGTGGACAGATTGTTATCTTCTGATGTAGCATTCTTCACCTTATTTTGTGAGACCTGGCTATGTAACTGAAATTGTGCTTGCACCTACATTCACAGCATGATACAGGTATTCAATGGAGTTAGTGTTGTCTGTCAATACAGGGCATGTGTATAAGGCATGGTATTCCCTTTGTGTGTTACATTTGCAGACTCTACAGTTGTTGCAGGCGTCCAGTGGGGAACATGGCAAAAGGGCCACTGTACACATTTATTTGCCTACTAAGGGGATGGAACAGGGTGCCATGTCCTTTTACTTGCTGGATAACACACACTCAATCAGGAGATGTAACACATCAAAGTACTTTCTGATGTCAGTGGCAATGTTGTGGTCAACAGGCATATAGTCCATTGCAATCACATCATGGTTACTATCTGTGAGGCAATATGCAGGGAACTACCAATATAGTGGTTGTTGCCTAGCCAAGTGTGTTTGTGTATGAGATGTAGGTGGAGCGTGTTCTCTGAGTAATAGAAGGGTTGCTTATATTGTTCACCAATCCATAATGTCACACATAGGGCTATGGATTGTCTACACCAACCTCTCTGGTGTTTGACATCTGTTGTCCTTGTAAGGTGGACATTGTGACATATACTAGGTCCTCAACATAACAATTTAGCAAAACCCACCCCACAACAGATTCTGTTATTACACAATCACAGCAACCTCCACACAGCATACTGATGACAGACAGACACACACACACAGACACACACACTTATCAGTACTGAGATTCAAACCCCTACCTAGCTATTTATTGCTACTATAGTGTACTATATTTATCACATGTGCCACAAAGCTTATAGGATAGATGCTGTCCCAAGGTACTTCTAAGGTGAGGAACATCACCAGTCCTTGTAAATACTGGCATTGGGTGATGTAGTGGGTGAGTGATCCCAAAAATAATTTTACCCTACAGACACATTTACATTTGCCAGGGGTGAGATTCAAACCTCTATCTAACAATCTTTATAGACCATTATGGTTACCCATTTACCACATGCACTAATAACTTTACATGGTTTAGAGTTGGCATTAGGTACTTCTAAGGTAGATGATATCTGCAAGACTGCTAAAGTCAGGCTCTGAAATGCATACTGGGTGTAGATGGGGCCACAATCTTTGAGGTACAGACATACATATGTACATACACTTGCCACAGATGAGATTCAAACCCATACCTATGTAGTTCTTGCTACTACATTATTCCGCATTTATGGCACGCACCATGGACCTTACACATTGGAGAGCTGTGCCAAGGTATCTTTGAAGGTGATTAACATCAGCAGCAGTGCTAAAGGAGGGGGAAGGGGAGAGTAGTAAGTGTTAATGTCCATAAAAATCAGGTATCATCAAAGACACACACACCCGCACTCACACAAACAGATACAGTTTTGCAATTGCCATGTCTGGGATTAGAACTCCTACCTATGTAATATGTTATATTATAGTATTATGCAGTTTTCACAAGTGCCACGGAGCTTATATGGCCGAGAACCCTCCACAGGTATCTTTGAATGTGACTAATATCAGCAGCAGTGCTAAAGGAAGGGTAAGGGGAGAGTAGTAAGTGTCAATGTCCATAAAATCAGGTATCACCAAAGATGCACACACTCTCTCTCACACAGTTTCACAGTTACCATGTTTGGGATTAGAACTCCTTCCTAGCTAGTAAGCTACACTATAGTATTATGGAGTTATCATGCACGCCATGGAGCTTATATGTTAAAAAGCTCTGCACAGGTATATTTGAAGGTGACTAACATGAGCAGCAGGGCTAAAGGAGGGGTAAAGGGGAGAGTAGTAAGTGCCAATGTCCATAAAATCACATATCATCAAAGACACATACAGTTTCACAGTTGCCATGTCTGGGATTAGAACTCCTACCTAACTAATATTCTGCACTATAGCATTACACAGTTATTGCAAGCACCACGGAGCTTATGGGGCTGGTACTTGTCCACAGGGTTATTTTAAGGTGACTGACATCATCAGGCATGCTAAGTAGGGTAGGGCAATGGGAGGTATAGTGACTGTGAATGGCCTCACACACATAGACACACACACACACACACACACACACACGCACACACACACACACACACACACACACACACACAGTTTCACAGTTGCCATGTCTGGTATTAGAATTCCTAAATAACGAGTTTTTTACACTACAGTATTACACACATATCGCAAGCATCACACAGCTTATAGGGTGACATCAGCAGGAGTGCTAACATGACACACACACACACACACACACACACACACACACACACACACACACACACACACACACACACACACACACACACACACGCGTGCACACACACACACACAACACAAACACACACACAGTTTCACAATTGCCATGTCTGGGATTAGAACTCCTACCTAACTAGTTTTCTACACTGCAGTATTACATACATATTGCAAGCACCATACAGCTTACAGGGTTGAAACTTGGCCAGAGGGTTATTTCAATGTGACTGACATCAGCAGGAGTGCTAACATAGGCAATGGGAAGTGCAATGTGTGTGAATGGACCATAAACCATTGCTCTGGAAACACACACACACACACACACACACACACACACACACACACACACACACACACACACACACACTCAGTACAAATGCTAGATGAATACTGATTTCTACTATTGTGTTACACAGTTATTACACGTATCACAGACACTATTGGGCTGAGGGCTACCAGAAGCATTGTCTACAGTGATTGACATCAGCACATTATGTGATATCTGCCAATTGGATGTGTGGTGGGTAGGATAGGCCTCATGATGGAAACCTTTCTGTCACTGTCTGTCTCTCTCTTCCCCACATGTCTGCATGTGTATGTTTGACATATTATAGTGTGTTGGCCTTGGATATGTGTGAATATTCCTATCCAATGTTTGTGCAAAGCATGAATGGTGTACAATGTGGTGTATGTGCAAAGACATCTGCGACTGTCAGATATGTATAGTTCACTGTGTTGTCAGACATGGGCTTCATTTCTCTAAGTGTAGGAGCATGCCTAGTATGACTCTCTTTATTGAGAGTGTGAATCCATTCCAGATAGGTTGTACTCCAGTCCAGGGTTTGGTGTTCTGCACCTACAGCTAGCAACTTGGTACTGCAGGATATCTGTAGATAAGTTGACAATATGGAGTCACAATGGGCGACAGATAGTGGGATACTGTAACTATTGTGTCTGTGCTGCTTGTGTTACATGGTTGGTGTTAGCAGAGATATTCAGACATATGTAATGTTTTACACTGTAATGTATTATGTCATCAACTATTGACAGATATAACTTATTTGCTCACAGCTATTTCCTGGGAAATACAAGATGAATGAAGCTGTGTCCAGTAATGTAGTCTGCAGCCTACATATTCTTGCACACTCATGCCATTCTACAGGGGAAGCTGCAGACACTTGCTGATGGGTCTGTGTAAATGGTCCAGCACCTTGGTACTATTGTAACTGAGGATCCCCTTCTTGTACATATATCAACGTAACAGAATGGCCATACCCTGCTGTGGCCATACCTCTCAGCTGTACAGATTCACTCAGGTTACCCAGAGGCAGGGCTCATATATCTGGTAAATTCCCCTTCACATTGTGGTTTACAAGTAGGTTTGTAGCCACCCATTACTGGGTTTGCAGGCAGGGGTAGTATGGGCACAAATCAGAGTTTCAGACTTCACACACTCCATGACATCCATACTTCTATACCTCTCCACTCTGTTATTCTATCATATTCCTAAAATTATGTGAGAGATATCCGAGAAGTATCCCAATAGTTGTCCCTTCATCCCAGGTGTATTTAGAGGTTGGTCCACAGTTCTTGCAGTAGGACATGGTGGGCATGCTACTGGGATTTGTCAACATGGCCTTGCATTTATGTTCTGTTGACTGTGTTATGTTATTTGGGACCCCATGAGATAACATACATTGGCACTACGAGTGAATCACAGACCTTTGACAGAGGACAGTAGGCAATTTGGTAGTGATGCAAGCCATCTGTAGCATACCAATGCATTCTGTCACTCCTACATTCCCAGGCTGTGAGCAGCTAGATACCCCTGGGGTGACAGGGTACGTGTGTGAGGTGTTAATGGCAATAGTTCCTGTCCATATTAATCCATTGGTCTGGATGCTGGCAGGGTGCTGCTTACAGCTAGGGACACACCTGCATGGGACACCTCTTCAGCATGCTGCATTCTGTGGGTGTTCCCATACAGAAGTGGGAGTCATACTGTACTCATTCCCAACAGCAAGGATAAACCTTTGGCTGATGGTGGGGTGAGCTGAGTGCATGTGTGATATGGAAGCTTCTTGCAGCTGACTCACAGATATACATGAGACATTGCCCTTATGTTACCTTGTGCAGGGACATAGGCAATCTCTCACTACTTCATAACTGTGCCTTTTGTGGTCTGCTACTGATTGGCCAGAATACATCAGTATTCCATACTACACAGACAACTAATGTGCATCTAACCTGTATGTACAATTCCAGAGTTGTGTGCAGTTGACAGTTACATTTTATGTATTCTGTCTGGGGTACTTCCCCCTGTGTACTGTATGTATGTCTGGGGCCCACATTCATGCCATGTCCATCTTTCAGATGGTGACAGATGACATCTGAATAGTGAGTATGGATGACTACTGACATGGGTAATGCTGAGAAGCATTGTGGTTGGCACTGCAGTTGTTGGAACATGGCCCTGTCATCAAAAGTACTGGCCATAGGCCACTGAGGCACAACCTTCCATGCCTACATGCTGACCACTTCCAGACAATATTGAATATGCAACAACCTAACACATGGACCCCTGCATATTGTACACATGCAACAATCTATCCTGTAGATTGGGCCAGCTCAGGTAATCATCTCCACTGTTATTAAACCCACACATACATGTTACTGCATTTCTACATAGGATTGTGAGGGAGTTAAATTATGTGATTGAACAGTGAAATGTTTGAAAACGTAATAATTGCCCCCAATATATCGAAACGCCATAATGCTGAATAGCAAAGAAAAAAAAAACACCCAAACAATTCATTAAAACGCTCTATGCAGGGGAGCAAGCCCCCCTGCACCCCCCACACCCCACCTACTTAAATATACCAACTCCAGGATCGCACTACATTGCAGACAATTGAAAACTTCCATGCCTGCACTGTACGGAGATCTCCACTGAACCATTCGACATTCCGACAGTTCGATATTTAGGGGTCGATTATTACGTGTTTGAACATTTCACTGTTTGATCACATAATATAGACCTCTGTGGGGGGGCACACCTGACAACTTTAAACATTTGTTATGACTGTACTGGTATTTCAGGTACTCTGTTGGCTTCCATTTCATTTTGTATTCTAACCTAACATGCACACTGGAGGCATATCAGTAGAGTACAGATCTTAGGTTTTATTGATCTACATTTCCGTTTCAGACTTCATACCCTTCAGAACTAATATACAACTGCCAGACCTGTTGTAGTCTGTCTGTGTAGGTATGGAGGGGGGCTTTTCACCATTACCATCAATTGGAGGCCTTAGCCCAGCCTTTTTTTATGGTCATCTACACCTGTCCTGCTGGCTGAGGCTGGTGTTGGGTATGTGAGCCTCACTGACATGCATGTGTGTGTCACATGGACACACATTTGGGCCACCACATGTACTGCAGTGGGATTTTTCACCTTCTCTAGTATGTCTAGTATGTTGACACCAGTATTTGTTATGGATTTCATGCTGCCTATATAGGTGTCCAGAAAATGCTGCCATCCCATTCAGCCACCCAATTCCCTTGCATACTCACATCCATACCATAGATACAACTATCAGAACATACTATTCCATTCAGCAATTGATAGGAAGAGTGACTTACCTTGTGGCTGTGCCAGTATTGAGGATGGTGCTGGAAGGCTGACTATGTCAGGTGCACATAGTACACTCCCTATACATGGTAAAGCACAGGTAGTGTCATGTTTGGCATCCCTTTTACTGTATGTGCGAGTCAGAGAGAGGTGTAATTCCCTGGGTCCCTACCATGTCAGTGTCTGTGTACACCAGTGGTGTAGAGTTTGTGGGAAAAACCAGACCGGATGGTGTTTGCATAGTTTATAGTAGTGTGTTAGGCTGTTCCATGTGTAATTGGCTGATTCTTATACATTTCACCTGCTAGCTATGCTAGTTCTCCTTGATTGCCTTCCTACTGCTGTTTTCCCTTCCCATTGCCTTCCAGTTTAAGCCTCAAGGCATGGTGTGCATACCCAGTGCTCACATGTGAACAGAGCTGCTATTGCCTGTTTTTTTTTTTTGTTTAAAACCTGGTGCATGGCATGCACACCCATTTAGGCAATGTAAATACTGCTAGGCAGCCTCAGACACACCACCTCCATTAGCTGTGCTTAGCTAAGGGCAAACACAGGCAACAGAGCTCCAGTAAACTTACAGTATGCATGACACTCCCACTTATGAGGTCATCCACCTCTTATACTTATGCCATGGTATTGCTACACCTACATGGTTGGGTGCAAGCTAACACTGAGTGGAAATCTGTGGTTCAGTATCAATCCCCTCATTTGCATAAAACAGAATGCTAACTCATAATTACCAAACTCACACTGAGCCTTCCCCCTTAGCAACCACTATTCCCTGGTATTGTTATCTTATGCATGCCATTGAATATCATGGCAAAATGCTTGTTTGGGTTTAAAAGCTTATTTCCAACTTTTTTCGTATTTTCGTGCCAATACCGTTTGCGCATCACTGCCCTACACTTAAATGGCAGAAATCGACCAAAATAAAATAAAAGTTATTTTTTATAATTTTACAACTATTTCTCATGCCAATGGCAATATATTTGATCACTGGCATGCCTACTGCATTGAATACTTGCTTTCTTTGGAGTTGTCATGACTCCATTTTGTAATTTGCAGAAATGTATTCGGTTAGTAACTGACTATATTTCTGAAGGTTACACTGTTCCTGCACAGATGCCTGCCTGCTTCCTGGATCACTGAGATTCACCTCATTTGCATGGTTTTCACCTGCAAATGGGGTAATTAGCATATAGCAGTGGTGTCCGTGCAAGAATAGTTTAGGAGCACTCGTGCACGTCCCGGGAGCTCGTTCCTGGCTCGCTCGTGAGCCATATTGTGTGCAGCAGCTCTTGCACTATTCCTGCAATCTGTGCAGAGCTTGCTGAATCCAGAGGTCAGTTTAAGAAGTGTACTGTAAATGTTGGACTGCACTTAACACCAGCTGGTCAACCATTTAGAGCAGTGTCTCATGGCAATCCCATTTCTTTGTCCTTTTAGTTTTCATAAATTTCTAGCTTTTCTAGCTTTTGTGTTGATACAGGTGAGTGTGGTATAATCTACAGATATTCCAACTCTTTCACTAACAAGTCCTCTTTAAACTCTTACTTGTCAGTTCTGATAAGTGCATTAGCTTCATACATACATACATTGAACTATATGTTTGCAATGAATTTGCAGATCATACATCTGCAAGGTCAGCAACATTCTTTGGAGTCCTTATGATGCCTTTTGAAGAGATGTTTTAAACGTTCTCTGCAGTGGCTAATGTTATGGTACAACATCACTGCAAGTGATCTATCCTAGATATAATTGTAAACCTTTTGTCAAACAAAAGCAATTACCAATATTTCATTTTTTTAATTTCGATATGACATTTCTCAATGTCAGCCAGACTTTTCAACTATATACTACTGGACTACCTTCTTGTAGTGCTAGTGCTTGATAATTAATGTGAGTTGAAGCATTAATGGTAGTGATCTTAAAATTTTCAATCTCAACCTAAAAACCAGAGCAATATAATACCATGTTCTAACAGCTTCCTAAGTGGCACTGTTATTGCTGACTAGTTTGGAATGAACTTCAAAGCTACTGCATCCTACAAACAAGACTGTCATAAGGTGTTTTGTACTTTTATTGATTTATTGAGTTTACCATTACCTGATTACTGATCTTTAGAAGTTTAGCTATGTTCTATACAGCTAAGACTAGGTAGATACACATTTCAGACTTAGTTCTCTTAAGTTTGAAGTTTAATACATTTGATAATTGTGTTAAGTTTCAAGTTTTTCTGCCCCAGTATAAGTTACACATTATGCCCCTGCTCAGCAGCTCTCCACTCTAGAAAATGATAAGGTAAGTTGACTACTCTATACCATCAATCATGTAATCTACTGCTCTTTGAAACACCTGCGGGATAAAGTCATTCAAAAAAAGTCTTAGAAACATGTATCTAAACAGAACAATGCTGAATTTGCATAGCTTTGAACTAATATGTTCTAGCTGAATTTGACAAAAGCCTAGTTCAGTGCACATAGAACTTAACATTAGACATAGGCTCAATAACTTCCTCAAATGTTTGAAATAGATCAATTTCTTTAAGGCTTAAAGATCTACATATAGTTCCAATCTTGTTCTGCTTTATTACTATTATCAATATATTCACCCAGTCAGTCAGTCAGTCATTCAGTCAGTCAGTTCCAATTGCTTAACAATAACACATTAAGCTGCTGTATTCTTTATCTGCTACTCAGTTCTATTTCGAAGGGTTATTGAAACTTTCCTTGGTGCATGTATAGCTGGTAGTGCCTAAGTTAAAATGCTAATGAAGTGCTATCCTGACAGACAACTAAACTGCAAATTAGAAGAACTCTTAAAAATATGAGTAGTATCAGGGAGTCCTGTTTCATGATCAACGAATTATACATAACTACACTCATGTTATTTTACTTGTTAATAATATCAGCACCTATAGCATTTCTAGAAAAATACAGAAATTTCCTAGTAAAGCTATCCCCCAGATTCAGCAAGCCCTGAACGGTGTGCAAGAACAGTGCAGGAGCTCCTGGAGGCAATATGGCCACCGTGCAATCCAGGAATAAGCTGCAGGGACATGCATGAGCGATCCTGCACTATTCCTGCATGGACACAACTTCTGTATGCAAAAACATGCAAATGAGGTGAATTTGTGATCCAGAAAGCTGTCAGCCAGCCGTGCAGGACTAGTGTAGTGTGCGGAAATGTACTCAGTTTGTAACCGAGTACATTTCTGCAAACTACAAAATGGAGCCATGACAGCTCCAAATAAAGTGTGTATATTATGTGGAAACCATGCCAATGGCCAAATATATGGCCATTGGCATGGGAAACAGTTGCAAAAAAAAATATATATTTTTTTAGCCGATTTGGCTGTTTAAGCGTAGGGCAGTGGCGTGCAAACGGGATCAGGCCAAAAATATAAAAAATAACCTGAAATAAGCATTCTAACCAAAATCACTATTTTGCCATTATACTCAATGGCAGTCAGAAGACAACATGGCCAATGAATAGTGGTTGCTAAGGGGGAAGGCTCAGTGTGGTACCTGTAATTATGCATTAGCAGGCAATCTTATGCAAATGAGGGGAATTATACTGAATCCCAGATTTCCCCTCAATGCTAGCCAGCACCCTAAGTGCAGGAATAGCATGGTTCAAGCCTAAGAGTTACTAGACATCGTAGGGGTGTGTGTCAGGCATACTGCCAGTGTATTGGAGCCCTGTGGCTTGGGTTTGCCCTTAGCTTAACAGAGCTAAGCAAGGGTGTGTGCCTGAGGCTGCCTGTCACTCTTTACATTACCTAAGTGGGTGTGCATGCTGCGCACTGTATTTTAAAGGGAAAAAAAAGTAAACCAGGAAATAACAGCTCTGTGCACATTTGAGCACTGTATTTGTGTGGTGCACCGCTGGGCTTAAACAGGAAGGCAATGGGAAGGGAAAACAGCAGTAAGAAGGTAATCATGGAGAACTAGCATAGCTGGCAGGTGAAATTTATCAGAATCAGCCAATTACACAGACAGCAGACAGCCCAGTCCAGAACAATATTATAAACTATGCAAACAACTTTCCCTCTGTTTTTTCCCATATACACTACACCAACAGCGTATACAAGTGGGGAAATTTTAGCAAACAAAAACAACAAAATGATAGGGGCTGCAGCAGCTATCATATATCAACATGTGGAAGAGGCTGAGGGTGGTGAGGATGAGAATGTTGTCAACCAACACTCAGTGAGGAGACGGAGAAGAGTGTACAGATCCAGGGTAACCTACCAGGGGCTACATGAGCTGGATATAGTGAAGTGCTATAGGGTGGACAGGGACCTCCTACAGCAAATTGTTGAGCTGTGCCGGCCATGCCTGACACACAGAACTAACAGAGGGGAACTCATTCCAGTGGATACCAAGGTATGTGTAGGACTAAGAATACTAGCCACAGGTACCTTCTAAAGGCCAACTGGGGATATCATGGGGATCTCACAGGCTTCAGCATCCAGGGTACTCCACCAATTCCTGGATGCCATGTCAGCACATGCCGATCAGCAAATATATTTTCCTAACACCCGTGAGGCGTAGGCCAGCAATATGCATCTCTTCCACCAAATAGCAGAATCCCCTGAGGTAGTGGGGGCTATAGACTGCACACACATATGCATCAAAGCACCACCTGGTGAGCAGGGTAGGGTCTACATCAACTGTAAGGGCTTCCCCTGCATCAACTGCCAGGTCATGTGCGATGCCCAGGGCATTATAATGAATGTGTGTGCTGGTAGCCCTGGAAGCTATCACAACTCCCACATCTGGCATCTGATGCAGCTATACCAGAGATTTGCCAATGGGTACATCCCTTACGGTCACCTAGTGGGGGATGCTGGTTACCCACTGGAGCCGTGGCTGATGACACCCTTCAAAAATGCACACACACCCGAACAAGAACCCCATAATGAAGCACACGCACAGACCAGAATTATAATAGAGCATGTGTTTGGGATGATCATGTCATGGTTCCAGTGCCTGGACACATCCGGTGGAGCCTTGCAGTACTCACCAGCTACTTGTACTCAAATTGTCATTGTAGGTGCCATGCTACACAATATGATCCAGCGGAAACAGCTGCAGCAGGAACAGCATGGGGCAGGGCCACACAGCCCCTCATGATTACCAAGGCCTGCACAGGCACAGAGTGACTCATAGGAGGAGCAACCTGAGCCTGCCCGTGTAGGCAGTATACCCTGGCCTTGGCAAAGAGGCAACGCATAGCACATACACTGACACAGTAGAGACCCAGGGAATGACACCTCTCTCTGACTCGCACATACATTAAAAGGGGTGCCAAACATGACACTACCTGTGCTCACCAATGTATAGGGAGTGTACTATGTGCATCCGACATAGACAGCCCTGCGGCACCATCCTCAATACTGGCACAGTCACAAGGTCAGTCACTCTTCCTACCAATTGCCGAATGGAGTAGTATGTGTTGTTTCATGTATCTATGGTATGAATGTGAGCATGCAAGGGAATCGGGTGGCTGAATGGAATGCAAGCAGATAATAGAGACCTCTAGTGGCAGCATGAGATCTGTAACAAATACTGGTGTCACCACAGTAGCCAGTACTACACATGGTGATAAAACCCACTGCAGGAAATGTGCTGGGCCACATGTTTGTCCATATGACACACACATGCCAGTCAGGGAGGGTCACATACCCAACAACAGTCTCAGCCAGCAGGACAGGTGTAGACAAATACAAACAAAGGCTCTGCTAAGGCCCCTGATTGATGGCTATGGGTAAGCCCCCACCAGGCCTACACAGACAGACTACAACAGGTCAGGCAATGGGATGTTAGTTCTGAAGGGTAAGAAGTCAGAAGCTGAAATGTAGGTCAGTCAAACCTAAGACTTGTAGTACACTGATATGCCTCTAGTCAGCATGATAGGTTAGAATACAGAATGAAATGGAGTACCTGACATACCAGTACATCATTGCAAATGTGTACAAGTGTCAGGTGTGCCCCCCCATTCCTATGTAGAAATGTAGTAACAGTCTGGTGTGCCCCCCCAATCCGATGTAGAAATGTAGTAACAGTCAGGTGTGCCCCCCAATCCTATGTAGAAATGTATTAACAGTCAGGTGTGCCCCCCCATTCCTATGTAGACATGTAGTAACACACAGGTGTGCCCCCCCAATCCTATGTAGAAATGTAGTAACATGCATGTGTAGGTATAATAACAGTGGAGCACAGATTACTTGAGCTGGCCAAGGCAGCAGGATAGATTGCAGCATGTGTACAATATGCAGGTCTGCATGTATTAGATTGGTGTGTGTTGTATATTGTGTGAGAGTGGACAGTATGTATGCATGGTGAAGTTTGTCCTTGTGGCCATTGCCCAGTACTGCCAATGACAGGGCCAAGTTCTCACAACTGCAGTGACAAACACAATGCTTCCCAGTATAACACATTCTAGCAGTAAGCCATTGTAAATGTTTGGAAGTAATATGTGTCACCATCTGAAAGATGGACATGGCATGACTGTCAAGCCAGATATGCAAGCAGTACACAGGGGGAAGTACCCCAGACAGACAGTGTATAATATGTAACTGTCAAATGAACACACCCTTGGAATTGTACATACAGGTTTGCAGCACATTATCTGGACTTGTAGAAGGGAATACCGATGTTGTCTGGTCATCACTGGCAGACCACAAAGGTCATAGGAATGATGTATTGAGAAACAGCTGATGTCCCTGCACAAGCCAGCATAAGTGGAATGCCCCATGCATATATGTGAGTCAGATGTATGTAGTGTCCATAGCACACATGCAGCCAGCTCACCCAACAACCACCCACAGGTACCTCTCCAGTCTTATCCCTGCTGTTGTTGATGAGTACAATATGACCCCCGCCTGTGTATGGTAATAGTGAAAGAATGCAGCATGCATAGCAGGTGTCCCATGCAGGTGTGTCCCTAGTTTTAAGCAGTGCCCTGCCAGCATCCACACCACTGGATCAGTACTGACAGAAAGTATTGGCATGAACACCTAGCACACCTACCCTGTCAACCCAGGGGAATATACTGTATTGCAGTCTGAGACTGTAGGACTGACAGAATGCAATGGTCTGCTACAACTGGCCTGTATCACTACAAAATGGCCTTCAGTCCTCTGACAAAGGCCTATGTCTCACCTGTACTGCCAATGTATGTTATGTCATGGACTCCCAAATAACAACATAACACAGTCCACAGAACCCATATGCAAGGCCATGTGGACACATCACAGTAACATGTCCACCATGTCCTACTGCATGAAATGTGGACCAACACCAATATACTGCTGTGATGAGGTGATAACTATAGGGAAAATATCAGAGAATGTTTGCATAATGTATGGACGAGGGTGGAATAATAGAGGGGGGTGGTAGCATGGGCAGCATGGAGTGTGTGAAGTCCAAAACTCAGCCGTGTGCACATACTATCTCTGGCTGCAAACACAAGAATGGGTGGCTATAAACCTGCTCATAAACCACAATGTGTAGGGGCAATGTCCTGAATTATGACCCCTGCCTCTGGGTAACCTGTGAGAATCTGTACAGCTGTGAGGTATCACCACAGCAAAATAAGGCCATACCGTCACGTCGCTGGATGTAGAATTATGGGATCCTCTGCCACCACTGTACCAAGGTGCTGAACCAGTTACACAGACCCAGCAGCAAGTATCTGCAGCCCCCCTCCAGAATGGCATGAGTGTGCAAGAATATGTAGGCATTTGACCACAATACTGGACACAGCTGCATTCACCCTGTGTTTCCCAGGACATCACTGCAAGCAAATACATATACCTGACAGTACTTAATGACATAAAACATGACAGTGTATAACACTAAAAATGTCTGAATATCTCCACCAACACCAGGACCATGTAGCAGAAGCAGCACAGGCACAATTACCTACAGTAACCCACAATCCTTTGCCCATTTTGACCCCATATTATCAACTGATCTACAAATATCCTGCAGAAACAGTTTGCTAGCTGTAGGTGTAGAACACAAAAGTCTGCACTGAAGTACAATCTACCTGGAATGGAGTCACGCATTCGATACAGAAGGTCATACTGGGCATGCTCCCACACTCAGAGAAATGAAGGCAATGTTAGACAACAAAATATTGAAAGATCATACTGGGCATGCTCACACACTTGAAGAAATGAAACCCATGTCTGGCAACAACAGTGCCTATACATATCTGACAGTTGCAGATGTTAGTGCATACACTCCTCAGTATGCACCAGTCATGCTTTGCACAGATATTGGATAGGAATACACACATATAACTAAAGACAACGCACTATAATATGCCATAAGTACACATACATAGCTGTGTGGAAGAGAGTGACAGTGACAAAAAGCCTTCAATCATGAGGCCTGTCCCACCCAGCACACAGCCAATTGGCTACAACCACATGATGTGTACATGTCACCATAAACATTTGACTCTTGAATCCCTCAACATTAGAGAGTCTGTGGTGCTCATGCTAACTGTGCAACATGACGGTACAAGTCAGTAGTCATCTAGCAGTTGTATACACGTACCTGTGGAATATAAACCTGTGTGTGCCTGAGTGTGGTGTGTCTGCCTCTAGATGAATGGTTTATGGCCCATGCACACACACTGCCCTCACCATTGCCCTACTATGGCAAGCCTGCTAATGTCTTCACCTTGAAGTACACCTTTGGGGCTATAGTAGCCCATTAATCTCCGTGGCACATCCTATAACTGCGTAATGCTGTAGTGTGATGTACTAGTTAGATAGGAGTTCTAATCCCAGACATGGCAACTGTGTGTTTGTGTAGGGATCAATGCTTTGCAGGCTAGTCACACTCACTACAATTTCAAATGCCATATTTTGGCATGCCTGCTGATGTCATTCACTTTGAAATACACCTTTGGAGACATAGTAGCCCAGTTTTCTCAGTGGGGCATTCTATAACTGCATAATGATGTAGTGTGATAAACTAGTTAGGTAAGAGCTCAGTTCCCAGACATGGTAAGTGTGGATGTGTGTGTTAGTTTGTCGGTGTAGGGAGCAATGCTTTTGAGGCCATTCACAGTCACTACAGCCTCCAGTGCCCTTCTTTGACAAACCTGCTGATGTCATTCACTTTGAAATATACCTTTGGGGAAGGGGTAGCCGAGTAATCTCCAAGGAGCATCCTATTACTACATGCTGTAGCATGATAAACTAGTTAGGTAAGAGTGCTATTCCCAGACATGGCAAGTGTGGATGTTTGTGTGTGTGTGTGTGTGTGTGTGTGTGTGTGTGTGTGTGTGTGTGTGTGTGTGTGTGTGTGTGTGTTAGTTTGTCTGTGTAGGGAGCAATGCTTTGGAGGCCATGCCCATTCACTACAACCTACTTTGGCAAGAATGCTGATGTCAATCACTTTCAAATGCACCTTTGGGGAAGGAGTAGCCCACTAATCTCTGTGGTGCATTTTATAACAGCGTAATGCAGTAGTGTGATATACTAGTTTGGTAGGGGTTCTATTCCCAGATATGGCAAGAGTGGATGTGTGTGTGTTTGTTTGCCTGTGTAAGGAGCAATGTGTTTTTTAGGCCAATCACATTTAATACAACCTCCATTGCCCTACTTTGGCAAGCCTACTGATGCCATTTACTTTGAAATACACCTTTGGGGAAGGGGTAACCCAGTAATCTCTGTGACACATCCTATAACTGCGTAATGCTGTATTGTGATAAACAACTTAGTTAGGAGTTCTATTCCCAGACATGGCAAGTGTAGATGTTTGTCTGTGTAGGGAGCAATGCTTTTGAGGCCATTCACAGTCAATACAACCTCCACTGCCCTTCTTTGGCAAGTCTGCTGAAGTCATTCACCGTGAAATACACCTTTGGGAAAAAAGTAGCCCAGTAATATCCATGGCGCATGCTATAACTGTGTAATACTGTAGTGTGATGTACTAGATAAGTAGGAGTTCCAATCCCAGACATGGCAATTGTGAGACTCTGTGTGTGAGTGTGTGTGTTTGTCAGTGTTTGCCATTTACATCCTGTGTGGAGGTGGCTGTGAATGGGTCACAACTGCACTCATTAGAGAGTGGGTTTTGCAAATTTCTTATATGGTGGGCCTATCATATGTCACAATGTCCACCTTACAAGGATAACAGATGTCAAGCAGCAGAGAGGCTGTGGTTGCCAATCCATACCCCTACATGTGACATCAAGGCCTGGTGAATAAATTAGGCAACCCTTGTATGAGAACACTCTCAACCCATGTCTCATACACAAGCACAATTGGCTAGGCAACAACCGCTTTGTTGGTAGTTCCCTGCATATTGCCCACAGATAGTAACCATGGTGTGATTGCAGCAGACTACAGAGGCCATGGCACCCTGTCCCATCACTACAATAGGCAGATAATTGCAGAGAGTGTGCCTTCACTATATTCCCCACTGGATGCCTGCAACAACTCTAGTGCCATCAAATGTGACCCACAAAGGACACATGTCTTAAACACATGCTCTGTATGGACAGATGCCACTGACACCAGGGAATACCTTTATCATGCTGTCAGTATAGGTGCAGGGTCAGCCTGGTGTCTATTGCTAGCTTCCACCCCATGAGGCCAGGAATGGCACATCTGATGATAACAATCTGTGTATACAGCATGGCCAGACACCCCAGGTACAGTTCCACATGTCACAGAACACGCATGTGGGATGTGTGCACATCCCAGACACCATCCATGTCATGGACTATAGAACACATACATGGCAAGCATTGCACAGCACTGGCCACCCGCAATAGTAACCCAGATGACTGGATGGTGAATACAGTACCCACCTTTGTGGGCCAAGTGAGCCACACTGCAGACCATTGTCATGTGGCCTGATGCCAAGATATAACCTTCACTTAGCCTTATACAGCCTTCTGGCACAGTCAATCATTACAGACCTGTGAAGCAATGCACCCATGCATGTCAGTACTTGCACCCCGTGTCTCTGTGTGTGGAGTATAATGATTTTGACCCCATTCACACTCACTACAACTCCCATTGGCTTACTGAAGCATGCCATCTGATATCAGACACCTTGACATACCCTTTGCCCATATATCATCCGGATAATCCCTGTGGTGCATGTGATACCTGTGTATTACTGAACTGGGAAAACTAGCTAGTTAGGAAGTCTATTCCTGACCCTGCCAACTATGTTAATGTGTGTGAGTCCCTGAGAGAGTGTGGCTGTGTCAACGTTGACACCTGTTCATCTGGAGAGGCACGTGTACTACACCTACCTTATCATTCCTATATCACTGTTGCAGATGTCACTCGTCATCAGCTATACCTTTGGATAGCTCCCCAATATGTAAGCTATGTGGCGCATGCAATAACTGCATAAACATGTGATAGCAATACATAGTTAGTCAGGGGTTTGAAACCCCATACTGGTAAATGTGTGAAACAAACATGCTTAGGTTTTACTCTCCCACCCACTTCCTGACTTACTTTGTCTCTATCTGCCTCGCTCCCTCTCTGGTGGATGCGGAGAAGTACACCTGCTTTACTTAGGCAGCAGCTTATGTTTTGTAAGTGATGCTCATGATCAGCTGATGGCCTCTGCATGAATTGCAGTTCCCCTTTAACTGATTGCATGTGGAACAGCTGTGGTAGCATTCCCATAGCCAATTGCATGGAAATACACTCCAATATCTTGGAACATCATGTGGGTGTTGGTCCTTTTCATTCACTGTGAGCAGGACCTCATGTTTGTGTTTGGCAAACAGCATCACAGATGGTATTGTGATTTACCTCCAACAACATACACTGTGGAGACAGGCCAACAAACAGGAGGGGGATGTGCCAGACATGACTACTGAATGTAAGTTTTGCTCTTCTGCATTTAGAGTAACAGGAGTGTGTGGATATGGCTGGTCTACATGATTTAATACCTGTCATGACAGTGTTATGTGTTTGAGGAAACTCCCACCTGTAGGGTTATCTGCAGATTGGGCAGTGTTTGGAGTCTTATGTTTCCTGTGTTACTCACAGATCACCTATCTTATAACTGCAGAAGCATAGTCTGAGAATTGCAGTCAGTACATGGTGACAGCCATAAGACTTACTGACTTCATATCCCTCATAGGACATATGTCACAACAAACCCTGTTACGACAGTAAATGTATGAGGCTATCACAGCAACATGCCAATATTGGCCCAGTGTTTGTGGCTCCAGCCACAAGTCTGTCAACCTTTGTACATATGTCATGCAGTAAGAAGTGCATATGTTCTGTACATCAATATTTATTGACATCATACCTGATAAAAAGCTAGTCAGATACCAAACTGCTAGACATGTTATGTATAGTAGGGGTTATTTCTGAGGACATAACCTGGGCATTCTGCGGTTGTGTGTACAGTACTGGGGTCTGTGTACTTATGATGATTGCCAACAGTATGTGTATTTTGAATAACTACCTTGGCCTGTGCATAGACTGTGGTAGATGCCATTGCTCTTGGTCCTGTTCTATCTGATGTTACATGCTACTCCAGTGTATGGTACCCTATTGGCTCACATGTCTGTAGGGCCAAACACACACGTGTCCCATGACACAGACAGGCATCAGACCACACTGTGTCATGACCCAGTTTATGTAGGGTTAGTGTGTGAGAGGCACATATGAGGATGGTGTTTATCAGACAGTCCATATAGTGTCATATTAAGCTTGCATACCATATGTGACGGTGGCTGTGTTCACATTGGTGGTGGGTATTCACTTTCTCACAGATGTCTGTTACTCTGTGCTGTGACATGCCTGTGGAGCCTGCTATATTTGTAGGTACATGTGTACTCCCCAATACAAAATGTACTCCAGTGTTGTGGCAGTCTGCCTGTAGTTTGCACAGTCCTTTGTTAAATGCCTAGCAGCTTAGTGTAATTACCCAATTTGCTGTTATGTCCAGATATTTGCAAAACATACCGCTGCCAGGCCACCATAACTGTTGTGTATTTCTGAAAAAGCAATGGGATTCTGTACAGATGTATATCACTAACTACTGGGTAGTATGTGACCATGTGACCTCTGCACCACCAGGTATTATGTCTCAGGACAGACAGGCGTGTGTGAATGCATAAACTGTGTGGGCATATGTTGTCAAGTATTTACGTGATATACCCATGTACATGGCTGTTAACATCCACATTGTCAGGCTTGGTCCACATATCTCGCATGAAGGGGATCTGTGTACACCTCTGGGCTGACCACAGAGTGCCAGACTGTCCACATATATTGGTCATATCTCTGCTGTAGTCCACAGGAGCATTACTGTGCTTTCAGTGGAACTGCACAATAATGTCCTTAGGATGTCTGTCAATAACTGATGGCATACATGTCAAACGCAGATGTGACCTCCCACACACACATGTCTGTTAAAACAACCCCTGTTACAGTAGCAACAGTCTACATATATACTTGCAATACATACATGACATACCCTTGCACTAGGAGGATGAGACTATTTGTGCTGATGTAGGACTCCACTCCATGTTCTGGACATATGGTAAACATATATGTGTGTATATATATATATATACATATATATATATATATATATATATATCCATATATCTATATAGATATATAGCCATATACATATCTACATACATATATGTATATATATATATATATATATATATATATATATATATATACACACACACATATACATATAAAAACGCACACACACACACACACACACACACACACACACACACACACACATATATATATATATATATATATATATATATATATATATATATATATATATAAACATATACGCAACTATATATGTCTACACATATACAGATATATAGATATATATGCACATATAGTTATGGATATCTACATATATATCGACATAAATAGGTATATCTGTTTAGATATATATGCACATATCTTTATAGATATCTACATATATATCGACATAAATAGGTATATCTATACATATAGGATGTACATACACACACACACACACACACACAAACACACACATATATATATATATATATATATATGGATCACCTTTATATCCCCGAAATCGCATTTCGCCGACACACTAATCACCGACACCAAAAGACCGACAACAAAAAATACCGACAATGCAAAACACCGAAAACCATTACACCAACACACTACACGTAAACAACACAGTACACTACATAACATATCCACTATCCCTAACCCAAACCCTAACCCTAAGGTCCGACATTACCTCACACTTACCCTACCTGCACCCTAACCCTAACTCACTTACCCACCCCTAACCCCAAGGTCCGACACTACCGCACACTCACCCTACCTGCACCTGCACCCTAACCCTAACTCACTTAACCCACCCCTAAACCCACAGTCCCTCACTATCGCACACACACCCTACCTGCACCCTAACCCTAACTCACTTAACCCACCCCTAAACCCACAGTCCCTCACTATCGCACACTTACCTGTCCGCTCCCTAACACTAAATCCCTCACTCTATCGCACACTTACCGAGTCCGTCGGGTTCTCACCTTGTTGGTCATCTGCGTTGTCGGTCTTTTCGTCCCGTCGGATTCCGTGTCGGCGAAACGCGTTGTCGGGCATCTGAAGGTGACCCATATATATATATAAACACAGAGAGATCTATAAATGGCCATATATATGATGCACTATACAGATGTGCAGAAATGCATATATATGAATATGTATGTGTATATACATGTAGACATATATCTACATATGTATATGTATATATCCATAGCCTTATCATGTGTAAACATTACTGTTGTGTAAACCTTCCCAGATGTATCACACCATATGTATCTGATATGTGTATATTTAGATATAACAACATATGTGATGCAACAGTAATATCACTAACAAGTATTACACAATTGTGGAAGTCACAGTAATTGTTTAATACTATTCAGTATGTGTACTGGCAGATATATTGGGAAAGCAACAACTGTCTTCGCAGCTGTCATGGTGTAGTGGTTAACTATTGTGACTAAAGTATATAGGGTCCTGGGTTCAAGTCCTGCAAGGCCCATTTATATTGTTGCTGGGCAGAACAAGTGCAGTTGGATACAGAGTGGTTAAGGCAGTTTTGAGCATCTTTAAGCATGTTTGTGTGGGTTTGCGTGAAACTAAGCGGTGCTAATATATGGTTAAATGTACGGGGACTTTGTTTACCAGTGTGCAAATTTGCTCAGCTATTGTATTGCAGCAATGCTAACACCTGCGAAGCATGGCTCAGCCATGGTAACCAGTGCTCGCATCCCAGTCTGATAACATAGCAGGATAATGACATCTGTAATAAGTGTATGTAATGCCATGTACAAAACATGTGTCCATGTGATGTTATTACAGTAGCAAGGGGTGTGAGTGTCATGCCTGTGACACTCGAGTATATAAGTCCTGTACATTACTCTTATCCATGTGAATGTGTTACATACAATACTAGTAACCTTGGTTATGTGCCATCACACTGCCATGCAGTGTATCATGCCATTACTACTGTTGACAGTGTTTTCCCAGGCAAGAATAGATTGATAAATGTAGTACTGGCAACAAGCACCCCTGCAGGCATAGTTGGACTCTGAGACCTCATTGTCATGTTCCTGGTGTGTGAACTGTGTCACAGTATATATCCCCTACTGGATAATGATCTGACATGTGGAAAGTGACTATAGACTACTCTCTGTACAGCACATGTCAGTGAGGGCTTCCAACATGTAGTAATGTCATACATATTGGTGTTGAACGTCCATCTGTCGACACATTCATCCTACTGCATAGCTAGTTGCCAAGGTGATGTCTGTCAGTCCCTGTACAGATGTGCAAATGGCAGATATCCAGCTTGGATATGTACAGGCAACCTATGCTTGACTGACACTGACATGTCTGTCTAGTTGTGGTTTAACTGGCAAAGATAGGACACAACACCCTGTATGCACCACATGCCATGGGTACCGCCACTACTCTATCACAGTCAACAGAACATGCTTGAGTACAGGTCTCCATCACAGACACTAGCCATGTGTTGTATTACATGTTGCATAGATGTCAACTGGATCACCTCAGTGACCATTTGCAGTAGGCACCCAGAGGATTGGCTGATGCATGTCACTCTCACCCTGAGGGTCACCACAGTGGTGTCTGTCGATAGATTGCCTTTTGGCATATGACAGGTGGCATGATACCACTGTACACACATCCCCTACGCTTCCCATCTCTCCACGGACAATAGCCAGGTACACACCTATGACCACCTGCAGTGATGCACACCAGTACTGACAAATGTGTACATGTGCATTACTGAGGATATCAGTGTCTGTGTGTTAGTGCACCTATAGTTGGGAATACCATGAGGGCCTTCACACCCACCGCAACACCCATTGTCATAGTTAGATGTGGCTGCTGCAGTACCAGATATTACATGTACCCTGTTATGCTCCTCTCCCAAATGGCTACCTGAGCCTTGCAGTACCAGCACAACAGTGTTGTACAAATGGGTTGATAGGGATGGGATACCCATTGAGCTCTGGCAAGTGTGTGTATGTGTGCATATGTGTATATTTGTAGGGTACAGCATTCCGAGGCCACATACTCCTATTAAAATACGCATTGTCACACAGTATTATGGATAGGGATGTTGCTGCCCATAGGTGAGGCATGAAAATGCATCACCCTACTATGCCTGTGGCATGTGCATTAGATGCGTATCCCTGTACTATCACTGTTGGGATGGACAATGGGTTGTATCGCAGTAGTGGGTAATCTGTGATTGTGGGTATGTCAAAGTGTCATCATGAGTTCCAGTGTGTACAATATCCACAGTGGGGTGTGGGTGCTGTGTACACTGTCATTACACCATGGTACCCCGGTACATGTCCCATGTACCACTGTATGGTTACCACTGTCACCATCAACCATACAGATAACTGATGACACAATCCAGCCCTGTTATGCATGTGCTTTGTGCAGCCTACCTGTAACATATTGGACACACTGACAAGTTAGTTAGCACTGACAGGCCCAGGTCTCTTGGATGTGTATCTGCCTGTTATGTGTCTGTTAATGTGTATGTGATGATATGTCACACTCTGTATTGTCCATATACAACCATTGCATCCCCCATTACCATACTGTACATGTCTGGGGATGTTCAGCATGTACCATGTAATCTGGAACACACCTCATCCTAAACGCTGTGTGGTGTGTGCAATGAAAGCCACATACATCAGTAGCACTACATACCTAGGTAGGGGTCTAGTCCCAGTGTTGCCAAGTAAGAGTGTATGTGCATGTGAATGGATCTACATCAGGTTGCTGATTATACATGTCCCAGCGGGTCACCTGTCCATGTGGCACAGGCAGTAACTGTTATATAGACCTGTGACATGTGTTCAACTGTACCCAGGATATGTCACAGCCATGGTGTCACCACAGTGCCATACCCCTCGTGGAATATGACTACAGACCATACTCCTGCTGACACATGTACATCTACAACACACATGGATAACCTTATGGAGACCACAATCACTCAGTGTTACTAACAGCTATAATGCATCATGGCTGGACAGCTACACTACCTGACATGTAAGCATTAAACATTACTGCTGGCAACATGCTACACAGCAGTACATTGGTACACTGTAGTACAGTCACTGTGTGCATCAGAACCATATTAGCCTTTCCCTGCATCAATGTTTTGGATGACAGGGATGTGGCACAGGTATCATCATATGCACGGAGTGTGTTGTTGGTTTTCCAGAGACCAAGGGTGGACCATACATTTGACACCATGTGTATGGGTGAGGGGTGTAATTAGCTGATATGGGCATGGTAATGTGGTGTGTGTAAGTATGGGGTTACCCTAGGTGTGTTTGTATAGTGTGTGCTATGCATGCACACAGTTCTGCCATGTGGCTGCCCTATACAGGTGTTTCTTGCACAGCTGCAGGCCATATCTGGCAGGGTGTGCAGTTCACTGCCTCCAGCCACTGACACGTGGACTGTGCCTGACAGGGGTTCCATGGGCATGTCCAGGTATAGGCCTTGATGTGCTACTCTCCTCTTATGATGACAGATGCCCACTGGAACTAGGTCCCTCCTGGGACTGGCCAGGGGCAATGTGTATGTGGCCTGCTGTGGTGTGGTGTGGACAGCACCCCCCCCCTGCAGTGCAGGGGCTGGTACTGCCATTACAGGAGCACCTTGGTGTTCTAGCATGTCCACATCAACCACTAACTGTTGGTGTTGCTGGTTTATGTCCACGTGGCTGTTGCCTCACTCTCACCACATGTTCGAGCATGGATAATCCACAGTCGAAGAGGCCCACCATCTCACCCAACCGTCTAACCATGACCTCGGTATAATCACGGAGGGCACCTGCAAGTTCATGAAAGTTGTCACTTACAGATGAAAGAGCAGCCCTCTGCAGCCTCAGACCCTGTCTGGTGTACAGTTCCATACATGCCTGCACCCTCATGACAGTCTGAAACATGTGCCTCATCGTACCAGTTGTGGCACTTCTGCCAGGGGCATGATGACCAGCGGCCCTCCCACGAGCACCCAGGTACATCTGCCTATGTGGTGCCCTGCCAGACATCCAGCTATGCCTACTGTGTCTAGACACAGTAGGCATAGATACCACACTCTCCTGTGCACTGACACCAACCACCAACTGTCTCTCTGCTATGACCACTGGTGATGGGGTATCTATAGGCACTGTAACTGTGTGCGGGGTTGGGGTGGCTAACAGGGGGATGTCAAATGATGGTGCAGTTTCGGCATCTGACAACTATGCCTGTGCCTCAACAGTCCTGTCATCATCTTCTGTGTCTGTATGGACACCAACATCAGATTGCATGCAGGACAGACCCTGACCCACCTCGCCACCTGTGGGGGAAAACAAGAAATGCACTTTAAGACCTGTATAGCATTGCATAATAGTACACATACACACACACACACACACACACACACACACACACACACACACACACACACACACACTGAAATTCCACCATAATACCTACCTGTCCCTGAGTTTACAGACAGTCGCACATTTATTCATGTAAATTCCCCATCCTGCATCACACTTGGTAACATACACTCATTAATACCACTCATTAACATATCATTCCTCTAAATGCCTAGACAAGTGATCACAATACAAGACCTGTTACTCCATTACCTCCTTGACTTGAGTGGAGTAGGTTTTACAAGGCCTCACTGCTGTCATCCAGTGTTCACCCTGGGTAGGTCCAGAAATCATAAGCATGGCCACCATATGTTAGGGGCTACTACGTTCACTCCATAATGTCACGCACTGGTGTGTCATAAGTAACTTTTGCTCATTACATGCCAGATCTGCTGCTCAATCAACTTATCATGTGGACAACAGTAATATATGGATACAGTCCCTGATGTTGTCAAGTAATTCCCCAATGCACCTGTAGTGCTGCATACGTGGGTAGTCATTCACCTTTCTGCTGACTGCAATTTTAAGGGTATATCTGGTGTCTAGTTTCCCTCCCAATGCATGTTCCGTGCTACTGACCTTATTCTACTCTCAGCTGTCCTGTGATTATATATCAGACAAGTATTCCTGGTGTCTCATGTGTCAGTTCATTTCCATGTACTGCATGATTCCAAAGGGAAGTACTGCTGTATGAACAACCCAACAATAACACATGTGCATACATGGACACCCAAACAAACACACACACATGCACACACACACCCTACATGCATCAACCCCCCTCCACTCCACCAGATTGCATTTACTTACAGACAAAATACCCCCCCCACACACACACACACCTACAGGTGAGGTTGCAGAAAGATAATACACACAGTCCTCCCATTACCCATCTGTCAACATGCATAACATATGGTACTCAACATCATGCAGTGCAGCTATAGTCAATCCATGCTAGCAACAGTATACATATCCCTTTCCCTGGAAAACACTGCACCCATGTACACAGTATTGCTGTGCACCTATTCTGCATCCTGCCATGTACTGTGCACCATACCTCACAGGTGTACAAACCATTGCTAAATGTGTATTACTGAGTCAGTTATGTCTGCTCTAATGCTCACACCCCTATGCATTTGTCCGACACATATCTGGGATGATATGTGGACAGATGTCATTTGTGAATGCCTAATGTCTGGTTTACAGATCTCAGCATCAGTGGTGCATGTATGACCAATACAATACTATTACACTGACAACCGTCAAACCTTACCATGGCTATGGGGAGTGTACACACCCTTATTGATATGACGCACTCTTCCTTGATATGCCATGGGACCACATCACTGCATATGGTAACATTACATGAGCCTGATATGTGGCATATGTCCTGTACATTCACATGCAGTGTCTAACAAATGTGTTAGGTGTGCAGATTCTGACCACGATGCATACACTTCGTGGGTGCATATGTGTGCACACCCTAATCATGATGGTTTGTTGCATCAATTGTAATGTGTACTACAGCAGTCACTATTCTTGGCATGGGTAGACTAGCATGGGCCATCTGCATTTGCCAATATATGGTCAGTCTGCCTTACACATTTCCCCGAACTCTGCATGACTGCAAGGTCAACTCATGTGCACATACCTTGGAGTTCACACACTGCTGTCACTATTGCTGTGGAGTCAGGGTTACTTCTGCCACAATTCCTGAACCTGACTGTGTGCAGATACAGCCATTCCTAGAATCCTTAGGATCCCTGCTGCAGTGTACTGTTGTGTCATGATGACCCACCCTCCCCACCTTCAGCCTTTTTGCAGATGTTTGACAACTATGGCCTACACATGTGTGTCAGTTTGCAGTGTCCCAAACACTGAACACCACATGTAACAGCCTAGTCCCAGCTAATGACTGGTAAACATGCAGATGTACACTGGCACCGGCACAGTACAGATGGGGATAGTGGGCCTGAGGTGGGGAGAGGCATTGGTTATGCAGCACCTGTATCTTGTTTGGATAATTGTTCTGGTTCCTGTTCTGTATCTTAAATAGCTAGTGTTTTAAATCAGATATACCTGTTGCTCAGCCTGCTGCAAAGAGACTGACCTACTGCCAGCTGTGATATTGAGAAAAGATAAGAATTTGTTCTCATTTATTGTTTGCACTGTTTACTATCACTGTAATCTGTACAACTGTTGTTCTCACCCACCCTCCCAGTTCTTGTTGTGGTCTTTTTTTCTTGGTGGCTTTGAGTTGCCCATCTTTGGTATAATGTCGATACTGGACACTCCCCCCAGTCACATCACATCAGCTCATTCTACTGTTTATAGTGAGAACTTAGCAAAGGCCCACCCCTTTAGCTTCTGTATATTGAATTATCTCATTATCTTCTGCCGCTTCACTTTATACTAAAAAAAAAAAAAAAACTGTTTGCCTACCTTCCCTGAAACTAGTGTAGCCCAGATACAGATTTGCTGTATCTAGGACTTTTTGTAAGCTTCTGAGCGGTGCTCTTCAATTTTTTTCCCTTAGATCTGCTAGTTCTCCACTCTCCTGCACTTTTATTAGCTTATTAGTCTAGCAATTTAAACTATTCCTGTTGCCAGAAAGCTGCTCTTCAAATTGTCCATTAGACCTAGCTGGTTTCCCAGTAGTAGCACTAAAATCTGAATCCCTGTGACTAGCACTTGCTCTAAATCCTGCTGGAAAGCACTAGGAAGCCTTAAACTGATATAAGCACTCAACTCTCCTTGTTAATAAGGAGAAATTCATTGTAGGTACTAAACCACCTATAATTGCAAAGTACCTTGCCAAGGTAAGGGAAAACAGCTCTTGTACTTTACAAAAGAAACATCAAACCAAGCATGTCCAAGGGTCAGCTTCCAGTGATTTCTCCTGTCCACCTGGTGGATCTGGACATACTGGGGCAATGCAGTAATTGTCTCATGTACACAGCCAACCCTCTCCTCCTACCACCCAACGCTACAACCTGTGAGAGATGCACTTAAATAGCCAAACTGGAAGCAAAGCCCTCTCTAGCCAAGATTGTCCTAGACAGTCAAGAGGAGAAGGTTAACACCTGCACTACACCTCAAGCAACACATAGCCCTTCAAAACTCACACCACCAATGTCTACACAGTAATACTAAACCCACTTATCTGGAGGCCTTTAACATTAACCTGCCCAAGAAGCAAGGACCTCCAAAACTGAAATGCAAACAAACACCAATCACAACCAAAGTGACACATAGCTCAAAACACCAGTGTGCCACCAAACAACAGCTCCTAAGGCAAGACAATGTACCCAACACTTTAGTCATAGGTGACTCTATAGTCAGGCACACTGATGTCCCACTCACCAGGCTGAACAAGGAGAAAATTACTGTCAGCTGCCTGTCAGGTGCCAGGATCTGCCACATAACGCATGCACTCAAGTCACTCCACAACAATTACAAATGCGACTCTGTCATTGTCCATGTTGGAGTGAATGACTTGAGACATACCTCCCTGGGCTACATGAAAAGAGACATGGAAGAGCTCTCAGATCATGTGGCCCAGGCAGGTATGACCCTAGCCCTGACTAGCATCCTGCATTCGCCCAGAATGATACCACAGTATAAGGAGAAAATGATTGACTTCAACAATTGGCTAGGTTTCTGGTGTCATTCAAAGGGGGATCCAGTATTTGTCTGCCTGGGAAGACATGATCAACAGACCACTGCACCTGTCGCCCCTGGGATTCAGGTTACTGGCCAAGGCTATTGCCACCCGTATAGTGCCTTTTTTAGGCAAGGCTCAAAGGACAAAAACACCACAATAACAGATATAAGCATGTACAATCTGAAGGTAACGCTACTCAATGCTCAAAGTCTAAATCTCAAAATGCACTCTCTCGAAGCACTCCTAAAAATGGATAACATCGATATCTCTGCAGTAACTGAGACCTGGTTCAAGGGTACAGAGATCACCCCTGCAATACCAGGCTACATCTCTTACCACACTTTTCGGACACCAAACCAGGACCGAAACACTAAAGGCAGAGGAGTGTCCATATTCACAAAGGATATTCACATCTCCAGGCTAGTTGCCCAACACAATGCATCTGAAATTCTACAGGGGCAACTAACACTAGGTAAGACTGCAATCCAAATTGTAGCTTGCTAAAGGTCCCCCACCATGCCACAAGATTCTCACTACACCTTTCTAAACTGGAAAATATTAAGATACAACCAAATACCCTAATACTGGGTGATTTCAACTACGCTGCCATTAATTGGGAAAACTACTTGGGTACCAACACCTTTGCTTAAGGGTTCTTGGAATTCATAAATTCCAATGCCTTGGATCAGCTAATCCATAGTCCCACCAGGGGCTCAAATATCCTAGACCTGGTCATTACCAACATGGGCGATCGATGCTCCACACCAGTGGTCACCCCCTCGTTGGTCAGATCTAATCATAAGCTAATCACTTTTGATGTCCACATCCCACCCTCACCCCCCAAGAGGGAAACCTCCATAAAAAACATCTCCAAAGCCGACTTCATACTACTCAAGTCAGAAGTGACAGACTTTATGACACCCTACACTAAGGCAATGTACGAGCACATCCACTTGTGCATGAATCGTGCCATTCCAAATAGAACCAAGACACTCTCCTTCAAAAAAAGCAAGCCAATCTGGTGGTCCCCTGCCATAAACAAACTATACAACAGAAGGAAGAAACTGTTGCAGAATAGAGGAAAATCCCAGGATGCAAAATACTCCCTTACTAGCCTCAGCAAGAAGCTGAGATCCCTCATAAAATCCTCCAAAGCTAGTTACGAAAATAAAATTGCCAAAGATTCCAAAGAAAAACACAAGGCATTCTATAGTTATGACAAGTATCTAAATGCCAGTGCTCAGATCTGCTCTGAGCTACAACAGAATGGCATTAAATATGCTGATTCCCAAGGATATGGCCAATATCCTGGCAGACTGATTCAGTGCCAACTTCACCCCCCTGTCACTCCCTAAAGAGCCCATCTCAATACCAAAAGACTGCCAAATTCTGGTATCATGGCCACACAGGTAAAAAACACATTCTCCAAAGCTAAGAATACAGCATCCATGGGGACCAGACAACATCCCTGGCTGTGTACTACATGAACTACAAAATGAACTGGCACCTCACCTAAGAGTCATGTTTAATAATAGCCTCACCTCAGGCTTCGTGCCCACTGAGTGGTGCAAAGCTACAGTTATCCCACTCCACAAGGGGGGATCCACCTTGGATCCCAGGAACTATCATCCCATCAGTCTGACGAGCCTGATCTGGAAAGCCATGGAATGCATTATCATGGAACGTATAAACAAAGACATTGGGAACCTTCAAACACTGGACCCCACCCAGTTTGGTTTCGTAAAGGGACAATCTTCTCTCCTCACCCTGAGTGACTTCTTTGAATCAGTCTCCAGAGCTGTGGATGAGGGTAAGGCACTCCACATGACCTATCTGGACCTTGCCAAGGCTTTCGACACCATCCCCCACTTTGGAATCATAGATAAACTTACTAAGCTGGGCATTAATCCCTACATCACTCGATGGGTTGCCAACTGGCTTACTGACAGAACCCACACTGTAAAACTAGCCGACTCAAAATCCATCTCCAGACAAGTGACAAGTGGAGTACTTCAGGGTTCAGTCCTGGGACTGCTCTTGTTTGGCATCTACTTCCCTGAAGTACAGGCCAGCACTAAGGGACTCTGGCTAACAAAGTTTGCAGATGACTGCAATCTGGGAGCCATTACTGAATCCCCAAATGATGTGGATATTCTACAAAAGGGCCTTGCAGAAACAGATGCTTGGTGCCAGAGCCATGGGCTCAAGCCAAATGCCAAGAAATGCATAGTTATCCCATTTGGGAAAAAACATGTACCCATGAATTACCACATAAGTGGCAGTACACTAAACACCAGAAGTATACTAAGGGACTTAGGGACACAGGTGGACAGTGGCCTGACCTTCCATAACCACATTGCCACAACAGTCAGGAAATCCTTCTATGTGGCACACCTCATCACTAAAGGCTTTTCATCCAGAAAAAATAAGGTCATTGTCCCACTGTATTCATCCCTCATTAGACCCATTATAGAGTACAATGCCTCATCTGGTATGTACCTCACAAGACATCTGCAACAACTGAAAAGGCCACAGAAATACCTCACTAAAAGAATCACAGGTCTAAAGCAGATGCCCTATGCTGACCGACTAATAAAACTCCAGCTATACACTGTCGCATATCGCCTACTCAGAGGCGCTGTCTGCTTAACATACAAGGCCATGTCAAACCCAGAGCTGTTGGACATGCTACACTTAAAGAAATCCCATTTCCTCAGAGCCACATGCTCCAGGGATCTAAACCTGGTCATCACAATGAATAAAACATGCTGGAGGGATAGGTTCCTGACCCAGAGACTCCCCATACTCTGGAATAGACTGCCCATACATGTCAAGCTGAGCACTTCTTTGGTCCTTTTCAAAAGGAACCTTGATGATTGGATGGGAGATAGGAAATTCACCCCAGGGATCACGTCAGTCACCTTGCTAGACAGGGGACCAGGGAAATAAGTATTCTGGGAAGAAATAGCCAAGGAATTGTTATGGTTAGGCTTGTATAGGCCCTAGGGCTGATAGCCTAGTACCAAGTTATGAACATATGAACATGATACTGTCTGTAGGTTTCCAACGTGGTCATGGTACACCAGTACACATTGAAATGCATGACTGTTGGGAACCTCTTCTGTTATGCATACACTACCTGTAGAGAGGCCTGGTTGATGTTTCCTGTGGTACAGCTGTCACATCTGATTACCCTAACCCATAGGCCACATGCTTGCAGAGTCCAGGCAATTGCTGACATGGGTACCACACAGCCAGTACTTGGTGGACATTCCTGCTACCCCCTCAGTGTTGTGGCATGTTAGTGGGCAGCCCGCATGACCAGTTTTCTACATGTGATATAATTTGTCTTGGATGGCCATCTGTTTATTTCCTACATCATTCCTGTCCCATACATTCTTGCCACATACATGACTGTCTGCACTGTGTGCCATGGCATATGCAATGGTGAGGTATGGCTACATGTGCAGCTCATGGGTGCTACATTTTGGGTATGAGGCCCATGCCATGTCATGTAAGATGTGTGTAAGCCACGCCTGCCTCTGTTGCAGGTAAGTGTGCACATTTGATGGCCAAACGCCTTGG
This sequence comes from Protopterus annectens, assembly GCF_019279795.1. NCBI lineage: Eukaryota > Metazoa > Chordata > Ceratodontiformes > Protopteridae > Protopterus > Protopterus annectens. The sequence continues at coordinate 1,007,475,270 of NC_056725.1, read as the reverse complement.
ACAGAAAACCAATATGTGGTGTGACATTGGGGACGTACTTGCTGAAAGGTGCATTTCCATGACAAATGCATGCAGGCAGTACCTCAACAGCTGCATCCACTATATTTTATCTGGAATGTGTGCCCACATATGCTTCCAGTGTTTGTGAAGGTATATATTCCCCATATTTGCTGCCCTAACCTACGATTCTGTATTACAGACTCAGTGCTCATGTTGAGACCACATTGCAGGTGTTACGGGTTGTGCACCACAGTATTATGTCATGCCTTAGTGTAGATCTGTAACAGTTGCTATTGTAATACTGGTATATACACTATTGTAGCACTGTATAAGTGTGATGTTTCACACTTGTCCCTACTGTAGGCCATGTGTCCCACCATTATGCTAATCCCTGTGGACATATTTCACAATGACAGGATGTTAGTTATCTTGCAGGTGTCTGACATACCCTTCAGATACTCCATCATGGTCACCACTGTGATGCAGTGCAATTAACAGCAACAATACGTGAACATGTATGACATGCATTATTTGTAGGTGTGTTAGATGTGTGCATGGAATATACCATAGCCATCACATGACCGGTGTATTGGCAAGCATGAACATAAACCATACTCACCAGCTACAGGCTGCTGCCTTGGTGGTATACCAGAGGGACCTACATAAGTGCGTGAGAGATGTGATGTCAGTAGCCACAGCTGTGGTATTGCTACAGGGTGGGTTCAGCATTACAGTATGTCAACAGTACAAGTTCACAATACTACAGCATATGCACATCTGTTTATTACTACTATGCAGCAACAGACTATATATATGACATCTCACATATGCATGATCTACCTGTACAGATGTGGATGCATAAGCAACAGTGGTCTACTGATGTGCCCTGTGGCCTTACCTGCACACCTTAGCCAGTGTGTGGGTAGCACCCACCTCCACTATGGTCTCCACCAGTTGTTGTATGTGCAGGTGAGCAGATGCCATGAGGCTGGCGAGGAGCTCCTCAACACGTGCCAGGAAAGGATGGATGGCATGACCCCCCCATTTAGAGGTGATCCCCTGGACTGCAGCAGCACGCTGATGGGCATTGCGAAGCAGGTCGCTACAATCATGCCGGACATGCTCATAGCTGCGATTATGCAGGCCGAAATCATTGACCCTGTGGACTAGATCGTTCCACAGGGCAGTCTGCTCCTGCTGCTCATGGGCTGTCCTGCTGAAGACCACCTGGTAGTGCTGTACCAAGTGGTTAAGAATGGCCTCATTTTCATAGGTTCATAGGTTCATAGGTTCATACTAGGCTATCTGCCCGAGGGCATTTACAAGCCTAGCCTGATTGTTGAAGCTGCGCCACCTTTTAGTATGGGAACTGGAACTATACTTTTTATTGTGCTCTGTTGAGTGAGTGACACTGGGTCCTGAGGTATCCCTGGGGTATATCTCCCATCCACTGAATACACCAGTAACCGGCCTTGCAACATCTTGCCTGAAAGACATAACGATGGAAACAGGTCTGAGCAACTCATACAGCAAGGTTACCATGGTTCCTAATACACTTCTCTGTCTCCCCCACCATATATGCGACAACAAACTGTTCACACAACTCAATATGTATGGTTACAGCTTACCTACTGTTGGTAACTATATCGTATTTTACCATGCTTTGTGCTATGTGTTTGTAGCCATGTTCCCTGTGGGGACACTATCATTGCTGGCCTGTTATGGAATATTACACCTGCATGCCATTGTTATGGCCACTGTGGTTCCATATATGCATATGATCTGTTTGCTATGTGATTGCTGCACATCTGTCGTTATGTGTTATTGGTGATATCTGTGCATGCTGTTGGACATGCACCGGGATTGTGTGGACTGTTACTACCCACATATGTTCTATAACAGTGACACAATAGCATGCTTAGGGAATAGTTGCCTGCAGAACCACCTCTCCCACCTCATCTGGTCATATTACCAGGCCACATCACATGTGGGACTCACCTTGGGGCCTCCTCATTTACTGGTCCAGCACTACTTTTAGATGGAACCACCTCAAACGATCGTGTCCCCCACTGGGGGCACCCACAGACATGATCCTGTCATCCAAGGTCAGGTTCAGTGTCTGTTGCATAGGGGGCTCCACAGAGACTTGTGGGATGTGCTACAGCACCTTGAGGCCATCAGTACACAATCACAGGGTCCACATGCTCCTCCTGCTCAGCCTCAAGGCCAGGCACCTTCAGTGCCATGAAGCTGCTGTTGTGACTAGCAATGGGTGGGGGCCTTGTTCCCATTGTTTCCATATGGGGGCTCATGGGGCTTCCACATTGCAAACCACACCCACCATCCAGGGTGTTTACCCACCACGTGTCATATACCATCCCTGTAGGCTGTCCTCAATATCTACCAACCCAAACCACCTCCACAAATATACCTGCTATCCTTCCCCAAATTCCCATTCCCACCTTCACAGACAAGGGCAATGTGGTCCCAACAAGGGGTTCACATGTGACATAATCCATGTTGCACACACTTACAGCTGTATATATCTGTGTGTATTGCTATGTGTGATGTTCCCTCACACATAGCATGCAGGACTGTAATGTTATATGGGTTGGAGACAGTGGCATTGAACAAAAAGGCAGGAGTTTGAGCTGGATGTGTCAGAGTTAAAGATGTTAAGATTTGCACTGGGTGTGACGAGGGTGGACAAGATTAGGAATAAGTATATTATAGGGTCAACCCAGGTTGGAAGGTTTGGAGACAAAGCCAGAGAGGCAAGATTACATTGGTTTGGACATGTGCTGAGGAAGGATGCGGAGTATTTTGGGAAAAGGATGCTAAAGATGAAGCTGCTAGGTAACAGGAAAAGAGGGAGGCCTAAGATAAGGTTTATGGATGTGGTGAGAGAGGACATGCAGGTGGTTGGTGTAACAGAGAAAGATGCAGAGGACAGGAAGAAATGGAAACAGTTGATCTGCTGTGGTGACCCCTAATGGGAGCAGCTGAAAGAAGAAGAAGATATATTAGATATATATCTGTATATATATATATATATATATATATATATATATATATATATATATATGGATTCCTATTACAAGAACAACAGTTCACTACTTCGAACTTGTAATAGGAAGCCTCACTTTTGTGAAAGTTCACTTTAACGAAAGTGAACTTTTGCGTAAGTGCATTTCACCGAAAACACTGCAGCACAGTGGAGGACATAAAAAACAAGCTATGTCCTCCACTATGGTGCGATAGTCACAGACCTTAGGGTTAGGGCACGGGTTAAGGTAAGGGGATAGTTAGTAAAGCTATCCCCTTACCCTAACCCATGCCCTAACCCTAAGTTTCGTGACTATCGCACCATAGTGGAGGACATTGCTATGTCCTTCACTACGCTGCAGTCGTCACAGACCTTAGGGTTAGGGCACGGGTTATGGTATATCCTCTTACTATGACCCGTGCCATAACCCTAAGGTCCGTGAGTAGTGCACGGAAGTTCAGTACAGCACCTGTTCGTTGTACTGAACTTCGCATAAGTGCACTTTCGATTAAGTGCACTTTTGCTGCAGTGAGTATGGATCCCATATCTATATACACATATATATATATATATATATATATATATATATATATATATATATATATATATATATATATATATATATGTGTGTGTGTGTGTGTGTGCGTGTGTATATATATATATATATATATATATATATATATATATATATATATATATATATATATATATATATATATATATATATATATATATATATATATATATATATATATAGATATATATATAGATATAAATATATATATATATATATATATATATATATATATATATATATATATATATATATAGATATACACACACACATACATCTACATGTCTAAATACATTTCCTGTACTGTTGAATGTCTGTGCTGGGTGATATGTCTGTGAAAAGATCAGGGTTATGTATATCTGGCATAGCCTAGTGGTAAATCCCTTTGGCTATGGTGTGCAGGGTCCTGTGTTTGAGTCTTGCAGAGGCTGTTTATTTTGTTGCTGTGCAGAACAAGGGCTGTTGGATACAGAGTGATTAAGGCTCTTTTAAGCAGTTGTAAGCGGGCTTGCATAGGTTTGCGCAGAGATAAGCAATGCTAACTTCCAGTTACAGTTTTTTATACTGATTTAGCTTCTCAATTGCTTAACTTGTGTAGGCATTGCTTACCCCTGCACAAACAGGCTTAAACCCACTTACTGCTGCTTAAAAGTGCTTACTCCTGCTTTCCCCCATGCTAATTTCTTTAAAAGAAATGAAAAAGGGTTGATAGGAAAGTGGAGAAAAAGGGGCACAAAGAGGGAAAGACAATAGGGAAAATAACTAAGGATGTGCAGGAAAGGTGTAGGGAAGGTCCATAGCTGCGCAGTCCTTCTACAGCAACAGCTGTGCATATACACTGAATTTGGAGATAGATTGGGACACTCATACCCTTGAATGAGGGGTGAGGGCAACACTAATATGTTGTCAAGCCAATTAGACCAGATTACATGTGTCCAGTGGAGACATGTGTGAAATAGACAGCTATGTATGGGGCGAGATTTTTTTGGAAACATATTGCTCTTTTCTTTTTTTTTTTTCAGGTGAGAGTGGGATGTTGGGGAGGGATAGTAGGCATATTTGGGGTGGTAGGTTGGATAGGTTAACAGACAAGACAAACAAGATGTATACTGGGTGGTATACGACATATGTGGGGGGGTAAACACCTTGATGGGGAGGGGGTGTTTGGAAATCGGAAGCCCTTGAGCCCCCTAGTGAAAAGAGTGGGACTGAGGTCCGACCCATGGGCAGTCACCACTGCACATTCACAGTCACAGCCCCAAAGGTAGCTGTGTTGGGGCCTGAGTAGGAGGGCCAGGCCAACCCTCTAGTTGTGAAACATGGCCCTCAAGTGGGTGGGTGTAGCAGATCTCTGAACTCCATGCAGAGCTCACTAAGCACCACGACCTGGACCTGGTGACGGGTGACAGTGTCCTGTCCGCGCCCGCTCACGGGGGGCGCAAGCCCCATCCCCTGAGACGGTTCTACCCAAAGGTGGTGCAGGACCAAAGGATGAGGAGGTCCTGGGTTGGACCCCAGACCTGCTGGTTCCTGGTGCCACAGCCAGCTGAGGTGGGACAGGTGGGTCCGTCAGGACCGACCTTCGCAAAAGTGCTATGGTGTTTAAATTTTATCAACATAGGTGGGTTAGTAATAATCAACACATTCCAGGATTAGGTATACCGTCATGCATACATATCCCCATTAACCCAAACACCAGATATGGAACAGTTGCATAGCAAACAGAACACATGCATATATGGAATCACAGTGGTCATTACAACAGCATGCAGCTACACTGATGGCAGCATGCCACCAACGTGGGAGTATTTCAACATGGCACATGCATAGAAGCAAATTTAAATAATGATCAAACAATGGGACATATGTCCCAACAGTAGATTTAATGCAGCACATACCGACTGAGTTGTGTAGTTTATTGTTGCAGATATGGATGGTGGGAGATGTCAATTAACAACTAGCATATTCCTGTAGTTTGCATTACTTTCCTAGTCAGTGCTGTGATCTGTACCTTACAGGTATTAGTACACTACCCTATCACCTTAGTTTGAACAGTGATATGGATGTCGACAACTATATACATTAACTGAGTTTTACCTGCAGTATACACCTCTTACATGGTATACCTGTGGAGGTATTGTTTTTTAACACTACCTAACTGTTTCTACACATATTCTTAGATTCCAGGTTGATGTTATGCACATACCTGTCCATCTCTTATTGCACACACTCTGGGCATGTCTTCACTACATGCAGGTGAACCGGGACATATTTCAACTATTGCCCTCTTAAACCTTTAGTGAATTCTACAATGACAGGTTTGTTTTCATTGACATTTTCCAAATATGTACAGGTCTGACAGTCAGTTATATCAGCAATTAGCACACTGATATGCCAGGAGAACAGGGTAACAGTTGGCAGATATGGGCCGATTAACTGGACATTCTGGACAGTTCTGTACACTTGTGGGGTACGATTCTGAATACAGCTTACTAGCACTCCCAGGATTCAAACCATGGCTGTGTCTACTAAAAATAAAACACTGTCTATCACAGTTGAGTGTGCTATATAGATATTGATGTGTATCTCTTGTCTGATTTCTGTGTATAATTCTCCTGTGGTTTTACATTCTGACCTTGTAATTCCAACACTCTTATATAAGATTTCCTAGACAGTTGTATTATGTAGTACAGTGTGGGGGACAGTAATGAGTAATACCTTATTATTCAGAGCAACTGCAACACTAACAATGCCATACGATACCAGAGTAAACAGTACCAGTAAAGGATATCAATCTTTTATTTCTAGGCACAGTGTTCGTATCTGACAGACCTGTGGGAGCAATGTTTGTTAGCACTACCTGAATGTTGCCACACAAATTACCAGATTCCACATTAGTATTATGCACATACATCTCACTCTGTTACTGTACACACTCTGGTCACAGCTTGACAACATGAGGGTGGAGATGGGACATACTTGGCTAATTACTCTCATAACCTTTTGGGGAGTTGCTAGAGTGACAGGTTTGTTCTTATAGATGTCTGACAATCAGTTGTATGTCTTGTTTGCTGCCTAAACATCTGGGATCATCCCACTGATTTGCCAGGGGGACAGGGTGACAGGCAGCAGATATGGGCCCATTTACTGGACATTCTGGACATATCTGTACAGTTGTGGGGTATGATTCTGCATACAGCTTACTACCACTCCCAGGATTCGAACCATGGCTGTGTGTGCAAAAAATACAACAGTTCATATCGCAGTTGAGTGTGCTATTTGAATTTTGTTGTCTGTCTTTTCACTGTTTTCTAAGTTTCTCTCAGTTGTACTATATGACCTCTTGGGATTACAACAGTCATATCCAGACATTCCTACACATTTTATTTATGTAGCCCAGTGTGGGTAACAGTGCTTACTACAACAATACTATTAAGTGATTGCAACTCTACGTTACCATATGATACCAGAGTAAACACATTCAGTTCAGCAGTTAGACCTTTATTGTCAGACTATTATACTTTTATTTACATACAACCTATATGAGACTCTTCCTGCCATATTCCCTGATGTATGCAGTACATACCTTAAACAATACAGGTTTTATACAGGCAATTAACTTGCTCCTACATTTAGATTTGTTTCCTATGACAGTACATGCAAGAGTATTACTAACCTGCCGTGTGTTGCAACCGCTGCAGTCTACAGGCATGGGCTTCCTGGTTCGTAGCCCGCTCATCTGCCACTGTGAAAGACATAATAGGGATATTTAGCCATACCTATCCATAATATACATGAGCTGGCAATTATTAAACAGGTAGTGGACTGATACATACACACAGCTGGGACATCCCCTGTCCTCCTAGCCACTTGGATCCACTGATCCAAGAGATCCCCCTTTCTCCGCTTCAGGTCGGCATAGTGATGCCTGACTTGCTCACCAGTTTGGGGTATGCCAGTGGCACTGGTGAGGTCATGGGTGAGATGGTCCCAGGCTTCCACTTTGTACTGGGAACCCTGGTACTGGCCCTGCAGCAGTCTCTAGTCATGGTCTTTCACAAGGAGTCCTGCCATGACTCTGGATTCCTGGATGCCCCAGTGCTGCTCCCAAATGTGCACACCATCTCCCATACCAGACATAGTGCCTAAAGAGGAAGCTGCAACCAGTTATGAGATGTATATCCACCTGGTGGGTTTAAATAGGGCTGGTTTCCCGCACTTTGCTGTGATTGGATGGTTTTGAAAATGCTAAGCTATCATCAAACCTGCTTACCTAAGGTTGGCATTGCTTAAAGGGGTGTACCAATGGGCAGATTGAGTTAGCTGGCCTACACATTGCTTACACCTACTAAGCTGGGCTTTGCAATGCTTAGCATTGCTTAATATTTAATTTGCATTATATTTGTTTTTTGGCATTGATTTATTATTCATTACATGTTATATATGTGTTTGGTATCCATGATTTATGTGTACGTACACTGTCTGGGGTGCTTGTGTTTATTAGGGGATTTCAACACTTTATTGCAATGAGACCTCACATCTGACTTACTGCAGTACTCCAGTTCACATATTTATGTTATATAGTAGGTTATACAACATAAAACTGTATATAGATTCCTTTCACATGTTCAGTTTGATTTTCCAATAGTGCAGATCTGTTTGGTAATACCTCAATTTTATGTACTGTTGTGTTGGCTTAGTGGTTAACTACTGTAACTGTAGTGTACAGGGTCCTGGGTTCAAGTAATGCCAAGGCTGTTTATTTTGTTTCAGGCCAGGACAGCGGCTATTGCATATAGAGTGATTAAGGCACTTTTAAGCAATTGTAAGTGGGTTTGTGCAGGTTTGCACGAGAATAAGAAATGCTAACCTTCAGTTAAATATGCTTACAGAGAGTTAGCTTCAATATTGCTTAACCTGCGTGCACATTGCTTACCCCATGCGGAAATGGGCTTAAACTCACTTACTGCTGCTTAAGCTTACTCCCACTTACTACTCCTTAAATATGCTTACTCTTGCTTACTCCCACTTACCACTGCACTAATTTAGACAGTAATGTGAAATGGTTCTTGGGAATGTGGTGGATTTGGAAACTGTATGGATTTATCATTCATTACACATTTTACCTTCCATTTGTATCCCTGATTCCTGTGTACATATACTGTAAGGAGCACTTGTGATTATCTGTGGACTTTACAACATTATTACAATGACACCTAAAGAAATGGGCAGCTATGGACCTTCCCTACACCCATCCTGCACATCCCTAGCTGTTTTCCCTACTGTCTTTCCCTCTTTGTGCCCCTTTTTTCATCAATTTCCTATCTCCCCATTTTCTTTTCTTTGAAAGAAATGAGCGCAGGGGTTAGCGGGAGTAAGCACTTTTAAGCAGTCATTAGCGGGTTTGTGCGAGTGTGCGCTTGTGTGCGCATAGCTAAGTATTGCTAAGCATTGCACAACCCTGTGCAAACTCGCTTACAACTGCTTAAAAGTGCCTTAGTCACCCTGCATGTGAGGGCCCTTGTTCTGCTCAGCAACAAAATAAAACACCACTGTTAGTCTCGAACCCCAGACCTTGGACACACTAGACTGCATGAAGTACCACTAAGCCACAGTAGATACACAGCAGGTTGTTGCTGAAATATATATATCATGCATCAGAATGAGTGAATGTAAAGGAACGATAGGAATGCCATAACACAAAACCTGTTCTGTGGAATTTTACCAGCAGTTGTTGTGGAATTGCATTACATGACTGTGATAACAGAACCAGCCATTCTAGTAGAAAATAATATTACAGCAGCACTTTACAACCCCCACACAGTATCATAGCAGGACAATCCCCACCCAAATGTACAAAATACCTGTGTGTTCAAGGTCCAGCAAGGATGTAGGTAGGCATACTCAGTACTGGAATTGTCCAGTTTTCATGAGCATCCTGTGCTAATGTCAACAAAAAAAAGCACAAACTGTGCAGAAGTGAGTACATTAATATTCACAGTATAGCAGTTCCCAAACAGTTCATGTGCCAAATGAAAACATCTCAATAACTACATATGTATGGCAGCTAATTGTATAAGTAGAAAAGAAACTACATACTCCCATGTATCTTGTGCTAGCATTTGTAGGGGTGAGTAAAATTCTACACTGACAACTGTGTACTGGAAGTGGCAACATTCAGGTCTGAGTACAACATTCAAATCACTGGCTACACCCCTAGCATCAGATATAAGAAGTATACCAACCTTTTGACTTACACAACGGTACCCACAGCAAACAAGCATGGTCCCCACTTTGGAAAGCTGAAAGGGCTACGTCTACCTCACTTAGCAATTTATAGCACTGGGTTGCTATGACAGTGAGTACTACAAGCACCACAAAGCAGGCTGCATGCAATTGCCAAATGGTGGCCACCAATTGGTGCAGAGGCCATCATATGCACACGTGCAGATACCTATAAAAGCAGGCTGTACTTGCTGTCCACACATGCAATCATTTCATTGCAGGTACAGAGAGAGAGAGACACACACACAGACAACAGCAACAGAAAAAAAAAGATATAAAAAAAATTATATTGAAAAAAATAATATATTAAAAAATATATAAAAATAATATATTGAAAAAAAAAAGAAAAACAAACAAAATATATTGAAAAGAAATATATTCAAAAAATAAGATATAAAAAAAATTACAAAACACACGGAACTGACAAATACAAACACACACAAATGAAAGGTATGTAACAGATATGTATTTACTGGCATGTAGTAGATGTTTTTGAAGAGTACTCTACATAGTTTGAATCATCCATATGTGGCAGCAGTACGTATCTATGCACAGATGCCCTGCATAACTACTGCCATGGAAAAATCAGTGTATAGAGGTGTGCAGTGGGATATGACTGTGACATATGTAGTTCAGCATTAAATGTCAAACATCTGATCCATGTTATCTGTGTTCTGTACAGTAGTGTGTACAATGTCTGTTTGGGGGGAGTAGCGCATGCAGTTATATAAACATGGATGTGACAGAGTAACAAATGCATGATCGTCATATTAACGTGTAGCTTAGCATTGGCAACAGCTGTACCAGGCTAGTATGCTAATCTAGCATTTGCAGCTATATATACACCCTCTAATATTACTGTGTGCTCACATGTGACACCTGTTCATGTTGCAGCAAGGCCCAGCAGGTCAGCCGTGAGGTACACGAACTTACAACAGTGTGGACCTTGTGTGTTTATGGCACACACATACGGAGGGATTGGTCTATGTCAGATATATTAGCATCTGTACATGTGCATAGAGCAAGGGACATACTACAACTGTTTTTGAAGGGTGGACATATATATGTTGTTGAAGGTTGCTATGTGCATATTTCTATGTAGGTTGTAGTGTGTGGCAAACAAGACAGCATACAGTGCTGGTATATGACATGTGGTGGTTAAACGCTGTGGGTATGATTCATCAGGTTTGCAGTGTTGCAGCCAGTGAGGCCTGCTAAAGCTACATGGGCTGAGAACACCTTCAATGCATTCCGCACAACACTGTGCAATATTATGACATAACTGTATACCTCACAACCTTTGCATAATTGATATTCCCACCATAAAAGGTGGACTGTATATGTGCCTATATGTATATCTATATGTACACCAATGGATGTTTATATGTATGTGTATATATATATATATATATATATATATATATATATATATATATATATATATATATATATAGAGAGAGAGAGAGAGACAGGGTCATATTTACTGCAACAGATGCCTGGTGACAAAGCCATGGACTCAAGCTCAATGTTGACACTGCATTGGCATCCCTTCTTGTAAAAAACTCTGTACCCATTAACTACCACATAGGTGGTAGTCTACTTAACACCGAAGGTGTGATAAGAGACCATGGGACACAGGTAGACAGTAGTCTCCCCTTTGATAATCACAGTGCCACACTAGTCATGTAATCTGTCTACGTGGCACACGTCATCACAAAAGGTGTGTCATCCAGGGAAATATAGGTCAGTGTTCCCCTCTACTCATCACACATAAAACCCATTATAGAGTACAATTCCCCATGTGGTATGTACCTCACAAGACATCTACAGCAACTGGAAAGGACACAGACATACATCACAAAGAGTAATACCGGCCTCAAACAGATGCCCTATGCAGACCGTCTCACAAAACCACAGCTAGACTGTGTCGCATACCGCCTACCCAGAGGTGACCTCTGCCTAACATACAAAGCTATGTCAAACCCAGAGCTGTTGGACATGCTCCACGTAAACAGATCACAATCCCTATGAGCTACATGCTCTAGGGACCTAAACCTTGTGACCTCAATAAACAGCACATGCTGGAGGGATAGATTCCTATCTCAGTGACATCCCATACTCTGGAACAAACCACCTATCAATAGCAAACAAAGCTCCTAATTAGCAGTCATCATAAATAATTCCGGTGATTGTATGGGAGATAGGAAATACACCCCGGGAATCACCTCTGTGGCTCTGCTTGACAGGGCCATGTGAAATGAAATTACCTGTGTGTCAAAGGCCAGGGTAGCATATGACTAGACTTCTATAGGCCCTAGGGCCAATAGCCTATTGCCTACCTATGAACCGATACGCACCCACATGTACTTGTTGCAATAATTGCTATGTGAGGTTGACTGAGTGTGATGGTGAATGTGTTGGTGAATGTGTCAGAGTTCTGTATATGTGTGATAGCTTTGTGGAAAACTGTTTCTGTCATGGTATTATGTGTCCTAGCTGTGATCCAAGCAAAAGATGTGTATGCTATTGCTAGGCAGAAAAAGCAGTATGCCATACAGTCAGACATAGTCCCTTGGTGTCGACTGGGGTGTCCCATTGTAGGCTAAAGAAGTACATGTATGCATATTGTGTGTTACTGCTGGTGAATCCAACTACTGTATGAACTGTAGTACTACCTGAAGCTGTATGCCTAAACAGCACAGAATGGTGTATGTCCACATTTCTTGGAACCACTGTTTTGTGTGTTCCCTGTAGTCCTCACAGATTACATACCTCAGGCATAAGGTTTTGTAACTACTGACACACAGTACTGTATGGTACACAAGTAAAGGTCATCTGGGTTGCCATACCTTTGTGTCTGGTATGTATGTATGATGTGTGTGTGGGTATGCCTGTACTATGGCCTCGGTCATATGTGTGTTACAGGATATAAGTGCGTATCTAGAAACATGTATAGCCTAGTACAGCAGTATGCCACCTATATTAACGAATGTGCACATATGTTAGGCAGGGGGTTGCCATCAACGACTAGTGTGGTATACTAGTAATACTGTAACTGGACTTTACAATCATTGCAATGGATTGCATATTTCTTTATGCATTAGCTTGATATATACCTCCTGTGGCTAGGTGGTGCATTGTGTCGCATACAGTGTGCCATGTACTGTTGTATAGTCTTACATAATGGTTTATCTTTGTTGCTGTGCAAAACATGGTTTGATATATAGAGTGTGCCAGGCACTGTCAGGCAGTTGTGGGTTGAGCACTGATGTGTAGTATTGAAAGTGTGTATCCTCTGACAGCCAGTAGGTTGCTATATATGGCAGTTAATTGATATCTGTACTTTAGAATGTTAGGTGTGCCACATGACTTGCTCACACATATTGTTTCATTGTCTTCCAGGGTCATGGTCCACCATCGTAATCCCACATATAGCCCAGCTGAGGAGGAACAGATTACAACAAGTCTGGTGAAGCACTACGCCTTGCTGTTCTCAAGAACCAACCAGGACCAGCATGAGCGGACTGCACTATGGCAAGATCTTGTCCGTATGGTAAATGACATAGGCATGCATAACCAGACATATGAGCATGTACGCCATCACTGCATTGATTTAATTAGACATGTCCGGCAGCGTGCATCTGATATCCGTAGACAACAGCTTGCCACAGGTGGTGGGGTAGCCATCCATCCCCCCCCTCACCAGAGTGGAGGAGCTGCTCCTGAGCCAGGTGGCTCCTGGCCAACAACAACAACAGCAACTAACATGTATCATCATGGAGGCCGGAGCCACCCAGCAAGTTGACACAGAGCATGCAGGTAACATGGCATAGTTGTAGACTACTGTTACCTCTATTGGTAGATCATGCTTATGTGAGATGTGTACTGTGTAGTTAGAAGATGCGGTGCCTAGTGTTGTGCAATACTACTAATTAGGAATATAATCTGTAGACCTGTGACTGTCAACCGTTGTACTACTGTAAGATTGCAAATACACAGTAGCAATGCCACAGTTGTTGCCACTGACAAACTGTCTCATATCCTTGTAGGTCCCTCCGGTGTGACAGCAAGGCAGCAGACCCATGCTGGTGAGTGTTTTCTACATTTAATATTGCTAATTAAATGTGCATGTCATAGGTGAGGTGTAGGCCATGTACACGTAACACACCTATGCATAATGCATGCTGTGCATGTTTGCTGTGAGACTATGCACATCCCAGTAATGTGAGTAGCTGCCTCAAACACATGTAATACACAGAGCATCCTACACAATTGTGGCAACACTGTAGTGGACATTGGATAAGCAGAGTCGATACACATGCACACAACATTCACAACTTTGTCATAAGCAGTACACGTTAACATGTTACACATGGTGTATTCAGACACTCGCTGTAAGGTCACACTCCAGTATCCCAAATGTCATCCACACAGCACAGATAATATACCTGAGGGATAGAGGCCTCTCTTGTGGCTGTGTGACACTCTTCAACACATAACACATTCATGTTAGGCAATGCCCCCTATTGTGCACCTTACAAACCCATGTAACAACTGGCTGTGAATGGTGAATGTAGCCATGGTACTGCAGTTCAGGTACAGCATGCTATGTGCCGGTCTGGCACACTTGATAATATACCTGAGGGGTAGAGGCCTCTCATGTGGCTGTGTGACACTCTTCAACACATAACACATTCATGTTAGGCAATGCCCCCTATTGTGCACCTTACAAACCCATGTAACAACTGGCTGTGAATGGTGAATGTAGCCATGGTACTCCAGTTCAGGTACAGCATGCTATGTGCCGGTCTGGCACACATTAGTAACCTTGAGTGACCACATGATGCTGTATGATGATGGCTCATGGTACTACATCCCATCCAGTTACAGTGACCACAGTACTACACATAGCATTAATTGCTATGCACCTCAATGTTGTGTGTGTGCAATTATATGCACCTATACACAATATGCATAGCAATCACCATTTGTACAAAGTGACACACATATATCTTGTAATGCTATTGAGTGTATAGGTCACATGACACACATTGTGTATGTGTGATGTTTAATGTTGCAGTTGTGTTGTAGCATGTCATGTCATGGCAGGCACTGGCATGTCCACAATATGTCCTACACTCACCATAACCACTGTACAATGGCTATGTTGAGCAATGGTATTCCATTAGGTATACATGCACCACTCACCCAGTGTGTATACATAGCATGCGTGTGCTAAACCTGTGTCCACAATTATCTGCTAAAGACACAGATGCTCTAATCAGAAATGGATATCTATGTGACACACAGATACACATCCAGCCATGATATGTATACCTGTGAGTGATGGTGCACAGGACATTGCAGAGCTTTTAATACTTGCACAGCAATGTTGTGTCCATGTACACATTGCATTCCAGGGTGAGGCCAATCACTGAACAACAACACACATGCATCAAAGCTATGTATACTGTTATTAGCAAGGGCTGTCTACACTCGCACTGCATGCTGTTGAGCAACACACATCCTGCATGCTGACACATGTGATATAACTGTTTGGCTTGTGTTACTGTAACCCACCATCACCCGCTACTGAGTATGTTCTGGATTGCTGGTGGTGTGTGTGTATGTGTGTGTGTGTGTGTGTGTGTGTGTGTGTGTGTGTGTGTGTGTGTGTGTGTGTGTGTGTGTGTGTGTGTGTGTGTGTGTGTGTGTGTGTGTGTCTGCTTTAGTGAGAAGTGTATTTGTGTGCATGTGTGCATGTGTGCATGTGTTCATGTGTTCATGTGTGCATGTGTGCATGTGTTCGTGTGTTCATGTGTGCATGTGTGCATGTGTGAATGTGTTCATGTGTTCATGTGTTCATGTGTGCATGTGTGCATGTGTTCATGTGTTCATGTGGCCATGTGCGCATGTGTTCACATGTTCATGTGTGCATGTGTGCATGTGTTCATGTGTGCATGTGTGCATGTGTTCATGTGTGCATATGTGCATGTGTGCATGTGTGCATGTGCTCATGTGTGCATGGGTTTATGTGTGCATGTGTGCCGACATCATGTACAGGTCGTAAAGTGTGTTTCCTGTCTTCCTCTCACAGGTGCTGAATTTGGGCTGGTTCACTGCAGCAGGGAAACTGATGTCACTTATCAAAATAGTCATAATGATGATAGGTGTGTTGAGTCATAGGCATGTTTGCCAGGGTTTGGCGTTGGGCCACCAATTGACAGTACACAAGTGTCCACCCCATCCATTGCCACAGTCATACTGCCAATGCATCCATCACCAATGCCCTTAGCTAAGGGACAGCCTACAGTCAGCATTGGCCAGGACAGTGTGGTATCTATGGCACATGCATCCCGACACAGCAGCCATACCCAGATGTCTGGAAGGGTACCACATAGGCAGATGTCCAGGGGTTCTCGTCAAAGCACTGCTGCTCATCATGCCACTGGCAGACGTGCCACAGGTCTTACAACCTCACGCATGTTCCAGGCTGTCATGGAGGCACAGGCACATATGGAACGGTACACCAGACAGGGACTAAGGGCACAGAGGGCACATGACACCGCCATAATTGACAGTATCCGTGACCTAGCAGGTGCCATCCGTAATTACACTGAGGTCACTGATAAACGTTGGGGTGAGACATTAGATGTCCTCCGCAATGTCATGTACATATGTCAGGACAGTGCGGGACGGCTGAGTCATCAACATGGATGTATGCCAGCAACATCAGCAGCTGGCAGTCACCATGGACGTCCCTCAAGTCACAGCCGCTCCTGTAGTGCCAGTAAAAGCCCCAGCAATGTTGGGGGTGGGCTGTCCATAGAACGTCCTAGAAGACCACATGCCAGTGGCTCTGGACAGTCCCAGGAGGGACCTGGGTCCAGTGTACACCCATCTACCTCTGGGGATAGTACCCAGTCTGACTTAGTACCTGATAGTGTCAGTAGCACCCCTGCCAGGCACAAGTACCATATCCATGGCCAGAGACAGTGATCTATAAAGCCTGGCAGGTACAGTATGTGGCTGTCCCACAAATACCTGTATATGGCAATCACATGGTGGAACTGTATGCATGCAGACACACACACACATAAACCAGACACCTAGGGCTAACACATATCGTAAAAATTACATCAACATTGGCCCATAGCAGTACTCTTGGCCCTCACACACACACACACACACACACACACACACACACACACACACACACACACACACACACACACACACACATACATGTCAATTGTATGGCTCACTGTAGGCCTCTGACAAACCAACAACGCACCCTGTGCATATGATGAAACCTGTGCCACCTTCTGTCATCTGTAACATTGATGCAGGAACATGCTACCATGGTGCTGATGCACAGGGTGACTTTATAGCAGTATAGCAATGTTAGCATGTTGTCAGCAGTAGAGTGTAATGATATGCTGGAAGGTGTAGCTGAGCAGGCATGATGCATTAAAGCTATGATTGTCAATGTAGTATTGTTTACACCAGGGTTAGTTCCAATAGTGTATTGTCCGGCCATGTGCCACTTGGCTGATGTGTGTAGTATTGGCAGCATGTGTTAGAGAGTGGACAGTATGTGTGGGATGTGTGTAGCACAGATTTGCAGGTGTACATTTGTGAACATGGTGGAGGTGCACTGTCTGCATGTACATGCATAGTGGACACACGAGCAGGGTGACATGCCCTGTATTACACAGTAGCACTCCATAGTTTCTATTGGTGGCCAGTATGCATTGTACTACACACATTTCGGAACTTGACTACGCATGTGTGTATGACATGGTTTGACACTATGCTGTGGGTGATTTCTGTTACTATCTGTCATTGTTTTGCATTCTGGTAGTATATATAACTTCAACAGCCTGACCATAACCAATCATTAGATGATGTCTTGACAACTGACACACAGATGTAGGACACACAGTAACATTTGGATCCTCCAGGTACTATACTATGCCAGTAACCAGTGGTATTTACCTGCACCCATTACTGAGACCACTCCTGTTTGGCATATAGCTCTCTTAGGTACAAGCAATCACAGTAGGGATATGTCCGTCCACGTCTGGTAATGCATACTGTGGCCTATAATGCATTCTCCAAATGACATCCTCCACAAGGGTATCATACAGCAGATGCCTCTTGTCAAACCCATGCTGTAAAGCTATAAGCCAACCAAAGCATAGTCATCCACCTTTACGGAACATAGTATCCCCACAGTACCACATAGGTAGTAGCCACCAACATGAAGAAGAGGTACAGATGTGTACATGCAACCAAGTGTTACGTCATCTCTCCTTTGATAATCACATTTCCAAAGGTATTTTGAAATCCCTCGGTGGATCACATAAGCAATAAGGGGTCTGCATGCATATCCACAAAGGTTGTTGTACACCTATAATGAATAGCCATCATTGACAGACTTTGCTGCGTTTGAACAGGTCTGACATATAACTTGGCCATAAACCCTCACTCACACAATTCAGTAGAAACTGTAATGAGTGTGTGTGACACGGATGCCCTAGGCCAGGGATCACTGCAGTGGCTGGCCTTGTCACAAGGATACAGATGTGACCTAAGGTCTGGAAAGCAGCAGCACACTCTGGCAAAGATGACAGATGTGTTCTTGGAGAAAGCTGGGTTCCCACACATGCAATAATTGAGGTCACATGTACGTATATGTATTTGCCACACAGCTACCTGACATGTGCAATGCACATACTGTTGTCATACTGATATGTCATACAGTAGTAAAAGCAAAATCCAAAACACATTGACCAACAGTGTCACACACATAGAGTACACACACACACTCACCAAGTGCAATATTCAAACACCTACCTAACTACTTCATGATACTAGAGGGACACGCATTAACACAACACGTTATACACATTACTGTGTGTTCTCTTTTCCACAGGTGTATTTGTAGGATGGTGACATCATCAGACTTAACAAACGTTAGTATACCACTTTTAAGGTGTTTGAGTACTCTCCAAAATGGTTGCTCCTCTCCAAGGAGATCACACCCAAACAGCCACACACACACTTGTCGAATGTAGGATTCAAACCACTACTTGACTACTTCATAATAACAGAGGAGCACGCATTAACACAACATGCTATACACATTACTGTGAGTTCTCCTTTCCACAGGTATATTTGTAGGATGGTGACATCATCAGACTTGACAGAGGTTAGTATACCACCTTTAGGGTGTTTCACTACTCTCCAAAAAGGCTACTCTTCTCCAAGGAGATCACACACTATTCAAGTGCAAAATTCAAACCCCTACCTCACTGGTTTATGATACTTCAGAAGTACGCATTTACACAACACGCTATACACATTACTGTGAGCTCTTTTTTCCACAGGTATATTTGTAGGATTGTGACATCATCAGACTTGACAGAGGTTAGTATACCACCTTTAGGGTGTTTCACTACTCTCCAAAAAGACTGCTCTTCTCCAAGGAGATCACACACTAGTCAAGTGCAAGATTTAAACCCCTACCTCACTGGTTTATGATACTTCAGAAGTACGCATTTACACAACACGCTATACACATTACTGTGAGCTCTCATTTCCACAGGTATATTTGTAGGCTGGTGACATCATCAGACTTGACAAAGATTAGTATACCACTTTTAAGGTGTTTCACTACTCTCCAAAAAGGTTGCGCCTTTTCAAGAAGATCACATGCAAACAGACATACACACTTGTCAAGTGCAGGATTTAAACCTCTACCTAACTGGTTCGTGTTGCAACAGGAGTATGTATTTACACGACGCGCTACACACATTACTGTGAGTTTTCTTTTCCACAGGTATATTTGTAGGCTGGTGACATCATCAGACTTGACAAAGATTAGTATACTACTTTTAAGGTGTTTCACTACTGTCACATACAAACAGGCACACACTTGTCAAGAGCAGAATGCAAACCCCAACCTAACTGATTTTTGATATTACAAGAGTATGCATTTACATGACGTGCTATACACATTATTGTAAGCTCTCTTTCCACAGGTGTATTTGTAGGATGGTGACATCATCAGACTTGACAAACATTAATATACTACCTTTAGGGTGTTTCAGTACTCTCCAAAAAGGTTGCTCCTCTTCAAAGAGATCACACACAAATAGACACTTGTCAAGTGCAGGATTCAAACCTCTATCGAACTGGCAAACTCAGTAAGCAAAAACCAAAAACTAAAATAAACAGCAGATGCAGGGTGGTATCCAACAAGATGGAGCCTGGATGATAAGAAATCCTTTACTAAATCCAGTAGTCAAAACGAAGTACAACCAAAGTACAAATACACGTAAAATCACAATATAAAAATAGATAAAAGAAAAAGTTTAGCGCTTTCGTCAATATTCAGACTTCTTCAGAATAGTAAATTGCTGGCTGATGACTCCTTAAATGCACACATAACCAATTAGTAAACTATTAACCCACATCATTTCCTTTCAATTAAGAAACATCACAGGAAGTGCAAAGTGATAGTAAATTCTCCCACTGTTTGCATAGACACGAAATATCAGCTAACCAAATGCTAAATCAATAATGCCACATATAAAAAATATTGTGGGGCAAAAATATTAATGACAGTATAAATAATTCATAACATAAATAACTGTTTGAGTTTCAGAAGTGATGTTATAGAAATTCTGTCATTAAGACCTGGAGGGGAGTATGCATTCAGTCTGATCTGCCACTTTAACTCAATGAACTCCAAATATTCCTCAACAGGTCCACCCCTTTGTCCTAAATTAACTTGTTCAAGAATGAAAAAACTGAAACTGTGATTACTTTGGTCATTAATATGCCTGAATAAAGCATTCTTCATATTTTTCTGCTTGATGTCATATAAATGTTGGTAGACTCTAAGTCATAAAGCATTTTTTGTTTTCCCCACATAATAACCTTGGCAGTTTTTACATACCGCAATGTAAACAACCCCCTTGGTATAACAAAACATTTTCTTTTTATTAGTGATGGATCCAAAATTCTTAAGTTTAAATTTTTCCATATCCATCATAAAAGGGCACTGGGGACATCTACCACATTTGTATGTGCCACCTCTAGTAAGATTAGGTTTGCCTTTTTCAAGTAGTCCTTTAATTGATGTACTCTTTTTATAAACTGTAGTGGGTCTATTGCCTATCTTATCCAAGACCCCAATGTCATTGTCAAAAACCTTCCAATATTTGTGTATTATGTATTTAATTTCTTCAAAATCTGCAGAATATGTGAGTGTCAATGCATGTGTAAATTTAATATTGTTATACCTCTCATTATTGTGGTCATCCCTATTGCCCAATAGGGCTCTAAAATGTCCACTGGTTCTCTTATTTTTAACCTCCTGTATGATATTTGACAGAAAGGGTTCTGGGTAACCTCTTCTCTGGAACATATTGGACAAATTGTCACATTCCTTGGTAAAGTCATGTAAATCAGACACCATCCTGGCCAATCTAACACATTGGCCCTTAACCAGGGCCTTCTTCTGGTGCAAAGCATGTGCACTAGTGAAATGTAATAATGTGTTAGAATGAGTTGGTTTCCTATATAGTTGAGAAATATAACAGTTATTAACATAATCTTTCTTTATAGTGATATCCAAATAATGAATATAGTCTAAATCCTTGACCATAGTAAATCTCAAGAAACTGGTAGTACTATTCATATATGAGAAAAACCTATTCAGGTTTTGTTCTGATTGGTTCCAAAACAGGACAATATCATCAAGGTATCGCCCATACAATACCCATGAAGTCCTGAATTCGGAGTTAAAGATGTATTGATCTTCCCAATGTGCTAAGACAATATTGGCGAAGATTGGTGCACAACATGCACCCATGGCAACTCCAAGCCTTTGTTTAAATAAATGTCCTTCAAATGTGATGAAATTATTGTCCAAAATCATCTCCATACAAGTATGAATGGTCAGGATGGTATCATGATTCAATGATGAAGTACTACATAGAAACTCATGAAACCAGTCCAGACCTATTTCAGGCGGTATAACTGAAAAGAGGACACAGACGTCAATAGTCACCAAGATGAGGTTGCTGTCATACATACTCTAATTGACCTTACCAAGGAAGTCCCATGAGTCCTTGATTATAGTAGTCCGATTATCAAGAACCCCCTTAGTCATACTATCAATATATTTTGCTATACTAAATGTTTTGGAGGCTTTAGCATCTACAATGGGTCTTAAATGTGGACTATGTATTGATTTGTGGATTTTTGGTGTTCCAAATATGGTGGGAATCCTAGGATATTTGGTTAAAAGGTAGTTGTGTATGTCTAGTGTAATTTGTCTATTCAGTAGAAGTTGCTCCAGTTCTAAGTCAATGTTACGATATGCTATGTTTAGTTCATTGCGTGAGGTCTCGGTGTACCTTCACTGTATAGTATATCAAACATTCTACTATTGTAATCATCAGTATTCATAATAACCACACTTCACTGTATAGTATATCAAACATTCTACTATTGTAATCATCAGTATTCATAATAACCAAACTCCCACCCTTGTCCGGTTTCATGAATCTGATATCAGTCTGATGTAAAATTTCACTCAAAATAACCTTTTCATCTATTTCTAGATTGTCTATGGGTATGTCATTGTACCTATTACTCAATCGTGTTCTAATGTCATTTTCACATAAAACCTCAAATATTTGTACCAAAGGGTGGTTGGGTGGTTGAAAGGTACTTGGTCTCCTAAGGATTGAGCCATGTGTAAAATTACTATCATGAAAAAATAACGCTAGATTTAATTTCCTTGTGAATAATTTTAACTGTAACATAACATCTACTAAATTGCCCTTACTAGTAGGCACAAAATTCATTCCTTTAGATAGAAAGTCGACCCATTCCCTAGTGACAGTAAGTCCACTGTAATTGTAAATACTGAAGTCACCCAGACCATTAGTCACAACTGAAAAGGTCTCATTCTCAGTCTCAGTGTATAATGGGCTGCTTATCTCCGGTAGTTGTTCCATCCCCCCCTCCCCCTCCATGGTGCAGATCGAGGACTGTAATAGTTCAACCTCATCTGTCTTTGGTTGATTAACCTCTCCGATCTCCTGAGGGGGGCATGTTCTAAAGGGACTTCCTCTCCTTCCTTGTCTTCATCTTGTGTCTCACAAGCTTGTCCTAACGTGTAAGTGTTGTAATTACCATTAGTTTGATTAAATTGTCCTCTTGGGGGGTCTGGATAAGCCACAACCTTCTCATAATCCATTTTATCCCTACATAACTTCCTTTCCTTTCTCCCTTTTAAATCACTGAGCTCATTGTGAACAGTGTCAAACACAGCATTAAAAACATTTTTCTTAGATTCAAACAATAAGTCATTTTTGATGCTGACGTCTACCTGGTTAATTTCTCTTAACAGTGATGCCATTTTCTTATTGTTATCAACAATGAGAATATGTAACAATTCACAGCCTTGTCTATTAAAAAATCCCAAAAGTTCTTTGTAAAGATGTGAATCCTTTTCCAACCCATTTGGGTATTTCCACATTCGTAGTCCTTTTGGGACTTGCTCCCTCTTAATACATTCAGTTAGGTAGTTGTTCTCTAACTGAATTTTCTTGTATTTGAATAGTAAAGATTTAAACATGTGGATTTGTTGATCGAGTATACCCAGGTCAGAATTCAAGTTCTCGTTCCTACAGTTTAAACCAAAATCAGTTTTTAGCCAATGTTCTATGGAAATATTAGCATAGTCCGCTTCACAAGGCTCGTGCATATTCAAGCCTTGAGTGCCAGACCCACCAGTGGTAGCGGAATACGTCACTTCCTTATTTCCATTACCATGGCAATTGTTTCCTTGTCCCAGGGGAATGGAGGAACAAGTACTAGACCGTGAAGTGTCCAAAGGTCTGTTTCTCAAGCCAGCATTGTCCCTGATAATGTTATCGACCTTAGCTGACAGTTCAGCAACAGTCTTGGTAAAAAGCGTCATGGATGTCAAGACACTTTGTAAATTGGCACCATCAACGCCAGTCACCTGGCCACTTGACAAAGATTAGTATACCACTTTTAAGATGTTTCACTACTCTCCAAAAAGGTTGCACCTTTTCAAGAAGATCACACACAAACAGACATACACACTTGTCAAGTGCAGGATTCAAACCTCTACCTAACTGGTTTATGATATGTCAGGATTATGCATTTACACAACGCACTATACACATTACTATGAGCTTTTCTTTCCAAGGGTATATTTGTAGGCTGGTGACATCATCAGACTTGACAAAGATTAGTATACTACTTTTAAGGTGTTTCACTACTGTCACATACAAACAGGCACACACTTGTCAAGTGCAGGATACAAACCCCAACCTAACTGATTTTTGATATTACAAGAGTACGCATTTACACAACATGCTATGCACATTACTGTAAGCTCTCCTTTCCACAGGTATATTTGTAGGATGGTGACATCATCAGACTTGACAAACGTTAGTATACTACCTTTAGGGTGTTTCACTACTCTCCAAAAAGGTTGCTCTTCTCCAAGGAGATCACACACAAATAGACACTTGTCAAGTGCAGGATTCAAACCCCTATCGAACTGGTTTATGATATTCCAAGAGTACGCATTTACACAATGCACTATACACATCACTGTGAGTTCTCCTTTCCACAGGTATATTTGTAGGCTGGTGACATCATCAAACTTGACAAAGATTAGTATACCACTTTTAAGGTGTTTCACTACTTTCCAAAAAGGTTGCTCCTCTCCAAGGAGATCATACACAAACAGACACACACTTGTCAAATGCCGGATTTAAACCCCTACCTAACTTGCGTATGACACTACAGGTGTACACCTTTACACGACACGCTATATACATTACTGTGAAGTCAACTTTCCACAGGTATATTTGTAGGATGGTGACATCATCAAACTAGACAAAGTGGGTTACATTAGGTGACATTAGGTGGGCTACATAGATGTCTAAACACTTTGGCCATGTGATCATCAAAGGAGATTTTACTATATATCTGTGTCCCCAGGGGCATAATTACTTTCTCCGTACATGCTGGATTACCACCTATGTGGTAATTTGTTTGCACTTTGTTTTAGCCAAAGAGGATGACTATGCATTCTTTGGCATTCTGCTTGAGGGCATTGTTTTGACACCAGGTATATGTCTCTGTAAGACCCTTCTGGAGGATGTCTGTGTCAGCCGTAGAATCGATTATGGACCACAGTTAGCAGTCATCTGCAAACCTATTCAGCCATACTCCTCCCATGCTTGCCTGTACCTCTGAGAAGTATCTACTGAACAGGTGGGGTCCCAGGGCCATGACCTGTGGGATGCCATTTGTGACTGGCTTAGAGTCAGACATGGCACCCGCAACTCTGAACATGTGTGTTTGATCTGTGAGCCACTTGGCCACCCATCCTGTGCCATAGCTGTTAATGTTCAAGCCGGTAAGCTTGTCCATGATGACAGAGTGAGGAATGGTGTAGAAAGTCCTTAGTGAGGTCCAGGTGGGCTGTGTGGACTACTTTCACCTCCATCTATGTCCTTGGTAACTGTTTGAAATAAGTCAACTAGGTTTAGGAGGCAGGATCTGCCTTTAACAAGGTGAAGTTGTGTAGAGTCCAGTGTCTGGAGGTCCCCAATGTCTCTGTTTATGGGTTCCATGACAATTTGCTCAATAGCTTTGTAGACCAGGCTGAGTAGACATATAGGGCAATGGTTTCCAGGTTCTGCTGTGGCACCCCCTTTGTGGAGCTGGATGACTGTTAGTGTATGCCATTCTTTGGATACATAGCCTGTGGTACGATTGAGTCTGGACAGTGAATGTAGGTGAGGGTGT
The DNA here is from genome assembly GCF_019279795.1 of Protopterus annectens. Lineage (NCBI taxonomy): Eukaryota > Metazoa > Chordata > Ceratodontiformes > Protopteridae > Protopterus > Protopterus annectens. Next base: position 1,007,449,489 of record NC_056725.1, on the reverse strand, counting down.
AGTTCCTTTTGGGCCTAGTGTGAGACGCAGCCTGGGACACCATCCAGTCCCACTGATACTGTGTTCTTAGCTTTGGAGAGGGCTGTCTTTACCTGCATGTCCATGAAGTCTGGGGCTCTGCATCCTTCTGTGATGGACACAGGCCCTTTTGGGGGTGACAGGGGGAGTTTACACTGAACTTGTCCCCCAGGATGTGGGCAATGAAAGTTGGTTCAGTGTATTTCTCACCATTTTTCAGTAGCTGACAGCATATTTGGAAGTTGACACCTACATGTCTGGTATAGCTACCGAAGGCTCTGTGGTTGTTATTCTTACATTCCTTGTCAATTTGTCTTTAGAAACTGTTCTTGGATTATTTTATGAGCGATCATTGTTTCTTCCTAATAATGATCAGTGATGCCTTTCCTTTAGTGTACTTGGCTCTATCATGTGTTTGTTTCCTCCTTCTGTTGTCTAGCTTATTTATGGGCAACGACCACCAGATTGTTTTCTTATTTTTGGAGGAGTGCATCTTGGTTTTATTTGTGATGTCTCGATCCATGCATCCCTGTAGATGCTCATAGGATGCACTTGTAAATGATTCGGCAGATTGTATACCGTTATCCTATAGCAAGAGGGCTTTGGCACTTTCCACTTTGGTGTTGGGAAGTGTGCAGTTTGCTTTTGAAAATGTCTTCACAGTGGTTTCACTGACTGGGTGGGGGGTGGGATGTGGATGTCCAGTGTCATTACTTTATGATCTGATATTACCAGTGAGGGGTTTATCTCTGTTGTGGAACACTGGTACCCCATGTTGGTGATGATCATGTCCAGTATGTTGTCACCTCTAGTGGGCATGGTGTCCAGCTGTTCCAGGGTGTTAGAGTTTTTTAACTCTAGGAAACATTGGGCAAAGGACATTGTACACAAGTAATTCTCCCACTCAATGTTTGAGTAGTTGTAATCTTCTCATATAATGGTGTTTGATAGGACCTTTATATTTTCCACTGTTCTCAGGAATAATGAGTGAGGTTCCTGAGACAGGGTAGGTGATCTGTAGCAGGCTACAATCTGATGAGCAGCTTTGCCAATGTTAGTTGCACTTGCATGGTCTCCAAGGCCTCATGCTGTGCCACTAACCTGAAGGTATGGGTATCCATAAGGTAAATGGGTACACCCCTTCCTTTTGTATTTCACTCATGGTTTTGGGTCCGAAGGTCAGAGGGATTGTGAGTTTTTTTACGTGGAGCATGTCCAACAGCTCTATGTTTGACATAGCTTTGTTTGTTAGGCAGTGAACACCTCTGAGTAGGCAATATGCAAGGGAGTACGGATGGAGCATTTTGAGATGGCCTGTGTATGGCATGTATTTCAGGCCGCTAATGCTCTTTGTGAGGTATTGCTGCAGGCTTTCCAGTTGGTGTAGTTGTCTTGTGAGGTACGTAGCAAAAGTGGCATTGTACTCTATTATAGTTCTAGTGAGTGATGAGTAGAGGGGAACAATGTCCTCTTCTATTCTGCATGAGACACATTTTGTGATGAGGTGTGGCAAATAGGTGGGTTTCCTGACTACTTTGGGGATGTGATTATCACAGCTGTGTCCACTGTCCACCTGTGATGCAAGGTCTCTTGTCACACCTTCAGTGTTAAGTATACTACCACCTATGTTGTAGTTCTTGGCTACAGAGGTTTTAACAAAGGGGATGACAATGCACCTTTTGGCATTGAGCTAGAGCCCATGGCTTTGATAACAGCCATCTGTCTCAGTGAGGCCCTTTTGTAGGATGTCCTCATCTTTAGTGTTTACAGTTATGGCTCCTAGTTTGCAGTCCTCTGGAAACTTCATTAGCCACAGACCTTTCATGTTAAAGTTTACTTCAGGGAAGTAGATACTAAACAGGACAGGACCCAGGACTGGACCCTGTGGTACTGCACTCGTCACTGGTCCAAACTCATACTTAGAGTCTACTGCTTTCACAGCGTGTGTTCTGTCAGTGAGCCTGTTGGCAACCCATCTTGTGACATAGCAATGTATACCTAGTTTAGTGGGTTTATCTATATTTCCAGAGTGTGGGGTGGTGTTGTAAGCCATGGCAGGATCTACATAGGCTGTGCGAACCACCTTAGCCTTGTCTACGGTTCTGGTGACTGCTTCAATGTCATCTATCAGGTTTAGGAGACATGATCTTGCATTTTACAAACCCAACATGGTTGTGGTCCAGGGTTTGGGGATTACCAATGTAATTTGTTATAAGTTGCATGATGATACATTCCATGGCCTTGAAGGGCAGGCTCATCAGGCTAATGGGGCACTGGCTCCTGTGGTCCGTGGTGTCTCCACCCTTGTTTAGTGGGATAACCATCACTGTGCACCATTCAGCAGGCACAAAGCATGAGGTGAGGCTATAACTGCACATGGTGCATCAGTGTGGTGCCTGTTTGTTCTGTGGTTTGTGTAGAACACAGCCTGGGAAGTTATCTGGTCCCATGGCTGCTGTGATACTGGCTTTGGAGAATGTTTTTTACCTGTGCAGCCGTGATGACAGCAACTTTGCAGTCTTCCATTATATTGATGTGCTCTTTCATAGGTGAGAGGGGGGTAAAGTTAACACTGATCCTATCTGCCAGGATGTTGGCATAATCAGTTGAGTCTGTATATTTAGTGCCATTGAGCGGTAACTCAGAACAGATCTGAGTGTAGCCATGACATGGCCCTGTCTGTTGGGCAGAGATCTCCTGAGTAGACAGTATGCAACAGAGTACAGATTGGGTTACATTCAGTCTTGTTGCATGGGGCAACTGTTTGAGGCCAGTAATTCTCTTGTTAAGGAACTTCAGTGTTTTTTCTGGCTGCTGAAGGTGCCTAGTCAGATTCATCGCAAGTGTGTTGTGGTACTCTCTGATGGGTCTGAAGACTGATGAGTAGTGGGAACCTCCTTTGACCTACATGCACAGACCTTGGCAGTTTGTGTGAACACATAGCATGATTTTCTGACCACTTTCTGAATGTGTTTCTGGAAGTAGAGATGACTATCCATATTTGTCCATAGATCCCTTATTATCACCTCCGTATTTAGCCTGTGTGTGAGCATGCCCAGTATGACCTTTCAGTATGTTGTTGCCTGACATTTGCTTCATTTATTTGTGTGTGAGCATGCCCAGTATGACCTTTCAGTATGTTGTTGCCTGACATTTGCTTTGTTTATTTAAGTGTGTGAGCATGCCCAGTATGACCTTTCAGTGTGATGCTGAATGAAATCCACTACATTTGTTGGAGTGTGTGAGCATGCCCGGTAGAGACATTTATACTATATGTGTATGGAAAATCAAGTTGTATTTTTACAGCAGGGCTCACCTTTGTGTCATTGAGCAACAGGGATCATGCTGTGCCTGCAGGGCTTCCATGAGACACTTTGCATAGACTTATCAACATTTCTACAAACAGGGGGGATAGCTATTCTTTGTACATTTCTACCTGGGGGCACACCTGATTGTTACTGTGGGTGTACATAGGATGAGGTTTCACCCGACACTTATACACATTTGCTATGCCTGCACTGCTATGTACTTTTCATCATTTCAGTCTGTACTGTTGCCTATCGTACTGGCTTGAGGCATACTACTGTACTACAGATCTTAGCGTCCTATGTCACTTATATTAGATTGCGACTTCATAGCCTACACATCACACCACCTGGCCTGATGTTCTCTGTCTGCATAGGCCTCTGGGGGAGGTTCCCCATATGCCTCTTTAGGGCCATGATAGAGCATTGCTTTGTGTTTGCATTAGTGTACAATTGTCCTGCTGTGTCTGTGCCACTGAAATGCTATCATGGCTTAGTGGTTCAGTACTGTGACTATAGTGCACAATATCCTTGGTTCGAGCCCTGTCACTGCTTTTTATTTTCAGGCTGGGCAGACCAGACTGCTTAAGGAGCAGTAAAGCAAATATGAGCATGTTTACCTGACTTTGCTCAACTTTGCACAACCTTGCCCAACATTGCTCAACGTTGCCCGACATTGCGCTAGTTAGCACGGGCAATTTTGTTTACATATACTAAATATTGGAAAATGCTACTTAGCACTACTTTATATTGCTTAAAACATGGCAATCATGCCTCAGGTGGTGCTGCAGGGCTGCCTATGTCGGATGCACATACTACATTCCTTATATATGTTTGGAAACAGGTAGTGTCAGGTTAGGCATCCCTTTTATTTTATGTGCGAGTCAGAGAGAGGTATCATTTCCAGGGTTCCTACTGAGCCAGTGTATGTGCTATGCGTTGCCTTCTTGCCAAGGCCAAGGCATACTGGGCGTGCCTTCTTCTGCCTACTGGGGCAGGCTCAGGTTGTTCCTCCTCTGAGTCACGCTGTGCCTATGCAGGCCTTGGCAATGGTAGGGGGCTGTTTGGCCCTGCCCCATGCTGTTCCTGCTGCAGCTGTTTTTGCAGGATCATATTATGTAGCATGGCACATACCATGACAATTTGTGTACATGTAGTTGGTGAGTACTGCAAGGCTCCACCAGATGTGTCCAGGCACCGGAACCGTGACTTGAGCATCCCAAACACATGCTTGAATACATTTCGTGTTTGTGCGTGTGCCTCATTATGGAGTTCTTGTTCAGGTGTGTGTGCATTTCTGATGGGTGTCATCAGCCATGGCTCCAGTGTGTATCCAGCATCCCCCACTAGGTGAGCATCAGGGATGTCACCATTGGCAAATGTCTGGTACAGCTGCGTCAGATGCCAGATATGGGAATCGTGGTAGCTTCCAGGGCAGCCAGCACACACATTCAGTATTATGCCCTGGGCATCGCACACGCCCTGGCAGTTGATGGAGTGGAAGCCCTTGTGGTTGATGTAGGCCCTACCCTGTTTACCAGTTGGTACTTTGATGTGTATGTGCGTGCAGTCAATTGCACCCACTACCTCAGGGTATTCCATTATTTGCTGGAAGAGACGCATATTGCTGGCCAATACCTCACGGGAATTGGGGAAATATACATGATCACCGACATGTGCTGAGATGGCATTCAGGAACTGGTGCAGTACCCTGGATGCTGATGCCTGTGAAATCCCCATCATATCACCAGTTGGTCTCTGGAAGGTACCTGTTGCTAGTATTCTTAGGCCAACACATACCTTGGTTTCCACTGGGATGGGTTCCCCTCTGTTGGGTCTGTGTGTGAGGTGTGGCCTACATAGCTCAACAATTTGCTGCAGGAGGTCTCTGTCCACTCTATAGCGCTCCACTATCTCCAGCTCATGTAGCCCCTGGTAGGTTACTCTGGGTCTGTACACTCTTCTCTGTCTCCTCACTGTGAGTTGCTCAGCAGCATTCGCAATTCAGCAATGACACCACCCTCAGCATATTGCACATGTTGCCTTATAATAGCAATGGCAGCCCCTAACATTTTTTGTCTCAGTTAAGCTTTTTAAGTTTTCACTTCTCTTTGTAGACTGCAGTGTTGCAGTGTTTCTGAGAAAAACATGGGGGGATGTTGTTTGCAGAGTTTTAAGTGCTGGGCTGGGCTGGGCTAGTGTACTGCCTGTGTAATTGGCTGATTCTGATTGATTTCACCTGGCAGCTCTGCTAGTTCTCCTTGGTTAACTTCCTACTACTTCTTTTCCTTCCTTTTCCCTTTCTGTTTCCACAGGGGGCAGCGCCACGCAAACAAGCGCAAACACACACACATGAGCGCACACGCGTGCACACAGGCTTACACAGGCTTACACGGGTGCACACACGCGCACACAGGCTTAGACGGGTTTACAGGCGCGCACACGTGCGCACACAGTCTAAGCATCTTTGCAAGAAACTTTAGTGATATCCACAGCGTACACCTTTGGTTTCTGGGTTTCAATTAAGACAACAGTAGACACACCTCTTCCAGTCCTGAGTAACTTACAGCAAACACATGCCACTCTGCTCCAATAAGCTTACAGTCTTTGATACATACCCCCTCATGATGTCACCTATTTTCTACTCTGTTACTCCCCTAATCCTGCTCTTACACTCTAGGGACATGGTTCACATGGCAGGGAAAATTGGGATTCACTATCCTTATCCTCATTTGCATAGGATTGCCTACTAATGCTTGGTTACATCTCTCAGAGTGAGCTTCCCCCCTTAGAAACACTACTCAGTAGCCATGTTGTCTTCAGCCTGCCATTCACCTGCATGGTAGAAGAATATTTTTAATAAAATGTATATTTTTGGCTTTTATTTTTTTTTTCTGGTTTTTAGAGCACCGAACGTTTGCATGGCACTGCGCTATGCTTAAACATTGGAGATCGGGGGGAAAAATATTTTTTTATTATTTTGCAACAGATAAAAATGCCATTGGCCTTATATTTGGCCATTGGCATGCTTCCTCAACTCAATGCATCCTTTATTTGGAGCTGTCATAGCTCCGTTTTGCTATTTGCAGAACGGTACTCCGTTACCAACGGAGTACATTTCTGCAAATAACACTACTTTTACTCGGACAGGTTAGTGTTTCCCGGATCGCAAATTGACCTCATTTGCATAGCTTTCAGCAGCAAATGAGGTAATTTGCATAACATAACACTGTCCGTGCAAGAGTAGTTTTAGGAGCTCTCGTGCATGCCCCTGCCGGCTGTTCATGGATCGCTCAGCAGACATATTGGCTGTCTGGAGTCTTACACTACTCTTAGACTCCATGCAAGCCTTCATGAATCCGGCCCAAACTGTCGACAGCATAATAATCAACATGAAAATGTTGAACCCCTGAACATCGAACACACACAAAAAAAAAAAAAAAAACACCCAAACACAACACAAATTGCTCTATACAGGGGTGCAAGCCCATTTGCACCCCACACCCCTGCTACTTAAATATACCAAACTCTGAGATTGCACTACATTGCTGTAAATGGAAATCTCCCCTTACGGAGATTTCCGTTTACACACGCAATAACTTTCACTTTCGACATTTTGGTGCCGACAATATCAGCTTCGATATTGTCTGCCTTTGACAGGGTGAAGTAGACCTGGTTTTCACAGGTCATATCCCTGCTGTTGGGAATGAGTACAGTATGACCCCCACTTCTGTATGTGAATACCCACAGAATGCTGCATGTTGAAGAGGTGTCCCATGCAGGTGTGTACCTAGCTGTAAGCAGCACCCTGCAAGCATCAAGACCAATGGATTAATATGGACAGGAACTATTGCCATTAACACCTCGCACACTTACCCTGTCACCCCACGGGAATTCACTGGCTCACAGCCTGGGAATGTAGGAGTCACAGAATGCACTGGCCTGCTACAGATGGTCTGCATCACTACCAAATGGCCTACAGTCCTTTATCAAAGGCCTGTGCCTCACCCATAGTGCCAGTGTATGGTATCTTATGGGGTCCTAACTAAAAACCAAGCATAGTCACTAGAACCCAAATGCAAGGCCATGTTGACAAATCCTAGTAGCATGCCTCCATGTCCTACTGCATGAACTGTGCACCAATCATTAAATACCACTGGGATGAAGGGCCATCTATTGGAATACTTCTCAGATATCGCTCGCATAATGTTTGGAAGAAGATAGAATAACAGAGGGGGGTGTAGAAGCATGGACGTCATGGAGTGTGTGAAGTCTGAAACTCTGATGTGCCCAAACTACCCCTGCCTGCAAACGCAGGAATGGGTGGCTACAAACCTGCTTGTAAAGCACAATGTGAAGGAGAATTGACCAGATATATGATCCCTGCCGCTGGGTAATCTGGGTGAATCTGTATAGCTGAGAGGTATGGCCACAGCAGGATATGGCCACTCTGTTAAGTCGATATATGTTCAAGAAAGGGATCCTCAGCCACCATACTACCAAGGTGCTGGAGTGTGCAAGAATGTGTAGGATGCAGACCACAATATTGGACTCAGTGCATTCATCTTGTATTTCCCGGTAAATAACTATAACCAATTAATATTATCTGTCAGTAGTGGATGACATAATACATCACAGTGTAAAAGAGAACATATGTCTGAATATCTCTGCTAACACCAACCAAGTAACACAAGCAGCACAGACAGTGATAGTTACAGTATGCCCTTATTTTTCACACATTGTAACTCCATATTGTCAACCTATATACAGATATTCTGCAGAAACAGGTTGCTAGCTGTAAGTGTAGAAAACCAAAGCCTGGCCTGGAGTACAACCCTACCTTGAATGGATTCACACACTCAGTACAGAAGGTCATACTGGGCATGCTCCTACACTTATAGAAATGAAGCCCATGGCTGACAACACAGTGGACTATACATATCTGTCATCTGCAGATGTCTGTGCACATACACCAAATTGCACACCAATTATGCTTCACACACACATTGGATAGGAATACTCACATATATCTAAGGCCAACAAACTATAATATGTCAAATATGCAAACACAGAGACGTAGGGAACAGAGAGACAGACAGTGACAGAGAGAATGCCATTATGAGGGCTGTCCCACCCACTACACATCCAATTGGCCTACATCACATGATGTGCTGATGTCAATCACTGTAGACATTCCCTTTGGTAGCCCTCAGCCCTATAGTGCCTGTGGTGCTTGTGATAACTGTGTAACACGACAGTACAAATAGGTATTCATGTAGCATTTGTAAACTCAGTCCTGTCAAATATAAAGTTGTGTGTGACTGAGTGTGTGTGTGTATGTGTGTGTGTGTGTGTGTGTGTGTGTGTGTGTGTGTGTGTGTGTGTGTGTGTGTGTGTGTGTGTGTGTTTGTGTGTGTTTTTCCAGAGGAATGATTTATGGCCCATTCACACACAGTTCATTTCCCATTGCCCATGTTAGGATCCCTGCTGATGTCAGTCACCTAGAAATAACCCCTTGGGCAAATCTTAGCCCTATAAGTTGTGTGGTGCTTGTGATAATTGCAGAATACTGTAATGCAATAAACTAGTTAGGTAGGAGTTCTATTCCCAGATAGGGCAACTATGAACTTGTGTTTCTGTGTGTTTGGAGAAGAATGATTTTGAGGCTATTCACACTCATTACACCTCCCATTGCCCTACTTTAGCCCTCTTACGGCTGTCAGTCACCTTGAAATAACCCATTGGCAAAGCCTCAGCTCATAATCTCTGTGGCATGTGCTGTAACTGAGTAATGCTCTAGTGTAGCAAACTAGTTAGGTAGGAGTTCAAATTCTGATCTTGGCAACTTTAAAAATGTGTGTGTTTGAGTGTGAGACTGTGTGTGTCTTTGCTGACACCTGATTTTGTGGACATTCACACTTACTACACTTCCCATACCCCTCCTTTAGATCTGCTTCTGATGTCCCTCACCTTCAAAGATACCTTTGGATGGCTCTTCAATATATAATCTCTGTGGTGAGTGCGATAACTGTGTAATACTGTGGTGTATGAAGCTAATTAGGTAAGAGTTCTAATCCTGATTCTGGCAGCTGTGAAAATGTGTGTGTTTGTGTGTGTGTCTTTGATGACACCTGATTTTCTGGACATTCACACTTACTACACTTCCAATACCCCTCCTTTAGGCCTGCTGCTAATGTCACTCACCTTCAAAGATACCTTTGGACAGCTCTTTAACATATAAGTTCTGTGGCACTCACAATAACTATGTAATACCATAGTGTAGCAAACTAGTTAGGTAGGATTTCTAATTCTGGTCTTAGCAACTGTGAAAATGTGTGAGTGTGTGTCTTTGATAACACCTGATTCTGTGCACATTCACACTTACTACACTTTCCATGCCCCTCCTTTAGCCCTGCTGCTGATGTCACTCACCTTCAGAGATACCTTTGGACAGCTCTTTAACATTTAAGCTCTACGGCGATTGCAATAACTGTGTAATACCATAGTGTAACAAACTAGCTAGATAAGAGTTCTAGTCCTGGTCCTGGCAATTATGAAAATGTGTGTGCGTGAGTGTCTGTATCTTTAATAACGCCTGATTTTATGCACATTCATATTTACTACACTTTCCATACCCCTCCTTTATCCCTGCTGCTGATGTCACTCACCTTCAAAATTAACTTTTAGACAGCTCTCCAAAATATAAGCTCAGTGGTGCATGTAATAACTGCATGATACTCTGGTCCTGGCAAGTATAAAAATGTATGTGTGAGATTGTGTGTGTCTTTAATGACAACTGATTTTGCACACATTCACACTTACTACACTTCCCATACCCCTTCTTTAGCCCTGCTGCTGATGTCACTCACCTTCAAAGATACCTTTGGACAACTGTCTAACATATAAACTCCATAGCATGTGTGATAAATACATAACACTGCAGTAGCAATATATAGCTAAGTAGGGGTTTGAAACACAATACTGGCAAGTGTCTGTGTCTCATCAGTATCCTTTGTGTGTGTGTGTGTGTGGGTATAGCAGGATCCATTGTAGGGTGGGTTTTGCTACATTTTCATATTGAGGACCCATATGTCCTAATGTCACATTACAAGGCCAACAGTTGTCAAACACTGTAGAGGTTTTTGTAGACAATCCACAGCCATAAATGTATATTCAGCCAACCATCATAATACCCAGAGACCTCTCTCCACCCACAGATCATACACAAACACACTTGGCTCTTCTATCTTCCTTTCTTTCATTCTCTCTGTCTCTCTCACCCCCCCCCCATTAGATGTGGAAAAATGCATCTGTTTTGCATAGGCAGCAGCTTGACTTTGGTTTGTAATGCTCATGATCAGCTGATTGCCTGTGCACTAATTGGAGTCCCCACTTGCTGATTGCATGTGGAACAGTTGTGGTATCATTCCTATAACCAATTACATGGAAACACACTCCTATAACTAAGCACTGCAAGTGGTTATTGGCCCTTTTCCTTCACTGTGAGAAGGACTTCATGTGGGTATCTGACAAACAGAATCACAGGGGTAGTTGGTAATACCTCTTACAACAAACACTGTGGAGACAGGCCAACAAATGGGAGGGGGATGTTCCAGACATGGAGACAGAATGTAAGTATTGCTTTTCTACATTTAAAGTAATGTTGGTTTAACAGGGTTTGTGTGGATATGGCATGATTTAAAGTCTGGCATGACAGTGTTATGTGGTTGAGAAAACATTCACCTGTATGGCTATTTGCAGACTGGCCAGAGTTTGGAGTCTCAGATTTGATGTGTTACTCACACATTTTCTCTCTTTATAAATGCAGTAGCATACTCTGATGTTTGTAGTCAGTAAATGGTAACATCCATGTGTGTTACTGACTTCACATCCTTCAGAAGGGATATATCACTACAAACCCTGTTAAACCAGCAATTTTCTTAGTTTATAACCAAAGTATGTCAGTATTGGCTCTGTGTTTGTGCCTCTGTCTCCCATGTTTGTCACCCTTTGTTCATATGTCATACACGGAGAGGTGGATATGTACAGTATATCATTATTTACTGACATAATTCCTGATATCAAGCCAGTGATATATCAAACTGGCAGACAAGTGATGTATAGCAGGCCTAATATTTGAGGATAAAACCTGAACATTCTGTTGTAGCCTGTACAGCAGTGAGGTCTGTCTACTTATGGTGATTGTTGACAGAGTGTCTGTATTATGTAGCAGTATATTGCCAATATCTTATTTGGCCTGTGTACAGACTGGGATAGATGTCAGTTGGTCCTGTTCTATCTGACATTGCATGCTGCTCCAGTTTCTGATACCCTATCAGCCTATATGTTTGTAGGGCCAGACTGAGACATGTCCCATATGACAGTCAGGCATCAGACTACACTGTGAATTGGGCCAGTATATGTAGGGTTACTTTGTGAGAGGCAAACATGATGATTGCTTTTGTTCACAAAGTCCATATACTGTATTCTTACTTAGGCTGACCCTTATGTGACTGTGACTGCGTTGAGATTGGTTGTGGGTATGCACTTTCACACTGGTGTCTGTTACACTGTGCTGTTACATGCCTGTAGTGCCTGCTACATTTGCAATTACATGTGTATTCCCCATAGGTAAATCAGGTTAGTGTTGTGGGAGTCTGCCTGTAGTGCAGACAGTGCTTGGTGACATGCCTAGCAGCTCAGTGTATTTAACCTGCTGTGATGTTATGTCCAGATATTTGTCAGATGTACTGTTGCCTGGGCACCATACGTGATGTGTATTTCTGACATAGCAGTGGGCTGCTGTGAAGATGTATGTCATCAACTAGTGGGACGTTTGTGGGCCTGGTACCTCTGCTCATCCAGTTAATATGTGTTAGGACAGACAGGAGGGTCTGAATGCATCAACTGTGTGAGCTTATCTATTCCAGTATTTGTGATATATCACCATTCTCATGCCTTTAAACATCCCCTTTTTCAGGCTTGTTCCACATTTCTTGCACTAAGGAGTTCTGTGCATGCCTCATGACTGACCAGATTGTTTCAGACTGTCCATGTTTATTGCTCATATTTCTTCTGTATTCCACAGGATCATTACTGTGATTGGTGTAGTACTTCACTATGATGATTTAATGATGTCTGTCTGTAACTGCTAGCGTACAAGAGCCTTCCTCCACAAAATGTGTGTTGACACAACACCTGTCACTGTATCAACATTCTACATTTATAACTGCAATATGTACATTATGTTCCCTTGCACTAAGAGGTTGACAGTTATGGTGCTGAGGTATGACTCCAGTACATGTTATGGGCATATATTTAATATATATATAAATATATATATATATATATATATATATATATATATATATATATATATATATATATATATATATATATATATATATATATATACATATATATATATATATATATGGGTCCACTTTGTAATTTTGAAATACTGAAATCCCGAATTTCAGTATTCCAAAACCACAAAGCAGAAAACCCAACCAAAACTCACAAACTCGAAAGTACATGACCTCAAAATTCAAAATCCTGCATTCAGGCTACACATACAGCACAAACATAAACATACACAAAACTCCACCCTACAATCAAACAAACTAATCTAAACTACATCTAAGCAGGGGGGCAAGCCACCTGCAACCCCCATTTGGGGGGCTTCGCCCCCACACCCATCTACTTATATATTCTAACTCCAAGATCGCACAAACAGTAACACAAACGAAACTCACACACACACACACACACACACACACACACACACACACACACACACACACACACACACACACACACACACACACACACACACACACACACACACACACACACACACACACAAACACACACACACACACATCTCACAGTCCCTCAAACACACATAACAGTCACAATACACACTTACACACACTAAACCCCTAGCCAACATACTAACACACACAAACTTACCAAAATAAAACCTAAACATCCACATTCCATACCAACGGAAGCTGAAATTCAAAATATCGGTACTTTGGTATTTTGAATTTCGAGTTTCTGCCGGTTTTGGAAATGTGAGCGCTCGACTTAAGTTCAAAATACTGAAATTTGGGATTTCAGTTTTTTGAAATTACAAAGTGGACCCATATATATATATATATATATATATATATATATATATATATATATATATTTATATTATATATCTATCTATATCTATCTATATATATATATATATATATATATATATATATATATATATATATATATATATATATACACACACACACACACACACACACACACACACACACACACACACACACACACATCTATAGATACCAAAAAAAAATATATGCATGTATATGTATATATATATATATATATATATATATACATATTTAAAAAAAAAACAGAGAGAGAGGAGAGAGATAGATATATATGTGTGTATGTATATGTGTATATATATATATATATATATATATATATATATATATATATAATGTGTGTGTGTGTACATATATGTATATATACATATGTATATATATCCATATCCTTTTATGTATACACATGAATGTTCTAAAAACCTTCTCAGATGTATCCCACCAGATTAATCTGATATATATATATATATATTTACATATGAGAACATGACTGATTCAACACTATTTTCACTTACAATTACTAAATAACTGTAGTTGTTAAAGCAGTTGTTCACTACTACTCAGCATGTGTACTGAATGATATATCTGAAAAAAAAGCCACAGACATCCTCACAGCTCAGATGGCTTAGTGGTTACATGCTGTGAATATAGTGTTCAGGGTCCTGGGTTCAAGACTTGCATAGACTATTTATTTTGTTGCTGGGCAGAAAAAGGGAGACAGGGTGGTTAAGGCACTTTAAAGCAGCTTTAAATGGGTTTGCACAGTTTTGCTAAGTGGTGCTAACTTATGGTTAAATGAATATGTACTTACACGGTGTAGGCTTTGCTTACTGGTGTACAGATCCGGTTAGCATTTAAATTTAAGCAATGCTTACACCTGCTATGCATAGCCCCAACCTGGTAACCAATTATCACATTCCAGTCTGATCAAATAACAGGGTAATGACATCTTTAATAACTGTATTTAAGTCCATTTATATAACATGCTTCTATGTGCTATCTTTACAGTAGCAAGTGGTGTGAGTGCACTGCATGGGACACCTGATTATACATGTGTAGTGCCACAATCCTTTCTCTGTGTATGTGTTTCATACTTGGGTATCCCAGATTATATGCAGGCACACTTGCATGTATGGTATCATTACATTACAACTTTTAACAGTGCTTTTCCAAGTAAGTGTAGATTGCAGAATGTAGTACTTGAACATACACCCCTGCATGCAAAGCTGGATTCTCAGTACTGACTATCATGTTGTTGGTGTTTGAGCTGTATGTGGTTATGTATTTCCTAGTGGATATTGATCTGCTATGTTGATAATAACTGTAGACTATCATGTTTTTATGGACATGTCATTGAGGACTGCTGTAATGTAGTAATGGCATACCTAGCAGTCTCAGACGTCTATCTGTCAAAACATTCATCATAACGCATAACCTGTTGCCTATCTACTGTCTGTTTGTCCTCTGTACAGATGTGCAGATGTCAGGCATTCATCATGGCTACTTACAGGCAATCTCTAGGAACACCTGCACCTATGCACCTCAGTACTGACAAATGTGTGTGTGTGTGTGTGCATTATTGGGTATTACAGTGTCTGGGTGTTCTACAAATGGGTAGATAGGTGTGGGTTACCCTCTGACTCCTGTCAAATGTGAGTATGTGTGTGTGTGTGTGTGTGTGTGTGTGTGTGTGTATGTGTGTGTAATTGTGTGTGAGTGTGCATATTTGTAGAAAACAGCATTTTGAGGCCACATACTCCAAATACACTAAACCTTGCCATAAATTGTAAGGGATGGTGATGTTGCTGACATTAGGAGAGCTAAGCCAAAACCCTCAGCCTACTATCCCTGTGGCATGTGCAATAAATGCATATCACTGTAGTAGTAATAATTAGCAGTCCTGATCAATGTGTGATTGTGGGTATATCAGAGCATTATCATGGAATTCAGTGAGTACAATATCCAATGTGGGGAGGGTGTGTTGGTATACTGTATTTACACCATGGTACCCCCAGTACATGTCCCAAGGTCCACTGTATGAGGACCACTGTGAACATTAACCATACAGGTAATTGATGACACTCTTCAGCCCAATGTTGCATGTGCTGGGGTCACAAATGCTGTAACAGTATGGACTCACTGACAAGGTAGTCAGCACTGCTAAACACAGGTTTGTCAAATGTGTCTGTGACTGTATGTTTTTGTCAATGTGTATATTATAGCATATTATACAATGTATTGTCCATTATCACCCAGTACATCCCCCACTACCATACTGTCCAAGGCCTGGTGATGTTGTTCACTTTACAGGAAGCTTAGGGCACATCTCACCCTACAAGCTATGTGGTGTTTGCAAGTAAGGCAAAACACATTAGTAGCAATAAGTAGCTATGTAGGGGTTCTAATCTCAGTGTTGCCAAGTAAGTGTGGGTGTATGTGAAGGGATCTACTTCATTTTGCAGAAAATATATTTCCCAGGAGAGCATCTGTCCGAGAACAAACTGGAAAACATTAACATTGCAAAGCAATCATCTTGTGGAAAATCAATCCATCAAAAATATTAATGGATGTGTACATGCCCTTTTACCCACTGTACAGCTATACAGTGATATTGGAGTTGGTATACATATTTGGGTGTGGTTGTTGTGGGCACAGCCGCCCACATTATGGGTGTTGTTGTGCATATGCCCCCACTAAGTGTGCTGTTGTACTGTCCAGTTTATGTTAAGAGGTTAAGTAGTTGTTAATCATACTATGTGTGGTTCTATGCCACCCCACACACTTCAATGTGGGGGGCTGTACCCCCCACACCAGCACAAATATGTATACCAACTCCAGGATTGTAGTACATTTGGGAAAAGGACATATACCCTGCCAGTACCAATTCCAATGAAACTAAGTTTGGTGGACTGATTATTTACTGATGTGATGTTCTGCCAATTTGGTCTGGGTGCAATTACAAATGCCACCATGAGTTCTCCTCACAATGAAGTACATCCACATGAAGAGTATTATCTGTGTATCGCATCAACACAAAAGCCTGTGTGTGTTATTCCCAAACATTTGGTGTGTGCCACTCAGTACACTTACCATTGTCAACTGTAGAACAGCTTCTTACATCAGCCACCATGCACTCACCTGTATACACCCCTCAGACCCATCAGCCATGTGGCACATGCAGTAACTGTTATACAGACCTGTCACTTGTGTCAGCTGTACCCAGGATATGACACAGTCAATATGTTACCACAGTGCCACACACATTGTAGGAAAGGACAGCAGACCAACATCTGCCTGACACACATACACCTAGAACACAAACAGAATACCTTATGGAGACCAAATTCAGTTAGTGTTAATAACAGCAATAATGCATCATGGCTTGAAAGCTACACACCCTGACATGTAAGCATGAAACATTTCAGCTGACAACATTTTAAACAGCATTACAATGCTCAACTGTCGTACATACACCCCATGCATCAGAACCATATTAGCATGTCCCTGCATTGATGGTATGGATGACAGGGATGTGGCACAGGTATCATCATATGGACAGGGTGTAGTGTAGGTATGCCATTGGACTAGTCTGAGTCATTTGGTTGACATTATGTGTGTGGGTTAGGAGTTTGTTCATTAAATGCCTCTGCAGATGTGGTGTGTGTAGGTATGGAGGTGCCCTAGCTGTGATGGTGATATGTGTGTGTATAGATTCTCCCAGTTCTGCGATGTGGCTGCCCTATACAAGTGTATGTTGGACAGCTGTG
Source organism: Protopterus annectens (assembly GCF_019279795.1). NCBI lineage: Eukaryota > Metazoa > Chordata > Ceratodontiformes > Protopteridae > Protopterus > Protopterus annectens. Next base: position 1,007,432,233 of record NC_056725.1, on the reverse strand, counting down.
TACCATACATGGCAGGGTATACAGTTCATTGTGTCTGGCCATGGACATGGGAACTGCACCTGCCTGGGGTTGCATGGGCACCATCAGGCAGAAGCCAAGTTATGGTACTCTTTCCTGATGATGACATTTGTCAGCTGGATCTGCATCCCTGTTTGGACTGGCCAGAACCATGTGTATGTGGCCTGCTGCATTGTGGTGTGGACATCACCCCCCCCTGTATTGATGCTGCTGGTACTGCCACTATGGGTACAGGAGTGAGATGTCACACGTCCATGTAGACCTCCACCTGCTGGTGTTGCTGACTTATGTCCATATGGCTGACACCCTACAACCACCACAAGCTGTACCACAGACACCACATGGTTGAGCATTCCCACCATCTCACCCAACCATCTATCCATGAACCCTGCAAAGTAATGGCGGGCATCTGCATGATCACAGATGTAATCATATACAGCAGGAAGAGTAGCCCACTGGAGCCTCAGACCAACTCTGGTATCAAGCTCCATAAGTGCCTGTGCCTCCATGAGGGGCCAAAACATGTGTCTGGTGACACCTGCTGTGGCACGTCTGCCAGGAGCATGATGGCCAGCAGCCCTCCTATGAGCACCTCTGTCCATCTGCCATTGTGGGACCCCACCAGACATCCAACTATGGCTGCTGTGTACAGACACACTTGCCATAGTCACCACATGTTCCTGTCCCATTACACCATCTGCAAACTGACCCTCATCTATGGCCACTGATGATGAGGTATGTGTGGGCATTGTGACTATGTGCGGGAATGGGGTGGATAAAAGTGGGATGCTAATCAACAGCACAGATGCAGCCCCTGACAACCCTACCTGTGCCTCACTATGCCTATCATCATTATCAGAGTCTGTATGGACACTAACATCAGTTTGCCTGCAGGAGAAACCCTGACCCACCTTGTCACCTGTGAGGGGCATACAAGACATCTAAATTAAGACATGTACATTATGGTTTACTTCTACACACACACACACACACACACACACACACACACACACACACACATATATATATATATATATATATAGAGAGAGAGAGAGAGAGAGAGAGAGCTATAGATATATGGGTCTACTTCTCTTCATTGAAAGTACATCACTTTTGAAAAGAGAAGGTGATGTGGTGCAAAGATATTACAGAGACATTTCATTACCCGACAGTTGACATGCATGACATATGGCACTCAACTGCATGCACTGCAGACATTTGTAATCATTGTTACCAACAATATACATATCTGTGATACATGAGTTGTGTTAGTAGGTGATGCCCCTTCCCCAGGAACACACTGCACCCATGTACACATTTTTGCTGTGCACCTGTACGGCACACTGGCATGTACTGTGCACCATACCTCACAGGTGTACAGACCATTGCTAAAAGTGTAAATGTCTGGCAGTTTTGTTCGCTCTGTTTTTCACAGTCCCTATGTGTTTGTCTGACACATAACTGGGATGATATGAGGTCTGATGTCACTAATTAATGCCTGACCTTTTATTTGAAGATCTCATCATTAGCAGTGCATGTATGTGCAATAAAATCCAGTTATACCGACAACCATCAAAGCTTCATGTGGATATGAGTAGTGTACACACCCCTGTCTATATGCCAGCTTTTCTATGATATGCAATGGGGCCACAATATTGCATCTGATAACATTACACACACCTGATATGTGACATATGACCTGTGCAATCCAATGCAGTATCAAACAAATGTGTTAGTCATGGAGATGCTGCATGAGATGCATACAATATTTGGGTTACATACGTGTGCACACCCTTAAAACAATGGTTTGTTGAAGCACCTGTTAAGTGACCTCCAGCAGTCACTATTCCTGGGAGGGGTATACTAGCATGGCCCATCTTTCATTGGCATTATTTGGTCTGTCTGACCTACAAAGGTCCCCCAGCTCTGCCAGATTGCATGGTCATCTCATGTGCACAGCCCTTAGAGGTCACACAGTGGGTTAACTATTGCTGTAGAGTCTGGGTTATGTCTGGCACAATTCATAACCTTGACTGTGTTCAGATATAGCCATTCTTAGCTAACTTTGTATGTATGCTTCAGTTCACTGTTGTGTTTGAAGCTGACACGTCTCCCCATCCTCAGCCTTACAGCAGATGTCTGACAACTATGTGCCACACATGAGTGTTATTTTGCAATGTTCCAAATTCCACCCACCATGTCTACCAGCCTAGTCCCAGCTAATGAACATCAATGCTAAAGGTGTGCACTGGCACCAGTAAGCTAAAAGTTGGGATGGTGACCCTGAGGTGGAGTGTGGTGTTGCTTGTGTACCACAAATATCTCTATGAATACTGTTTGTAGGTTTGAGCCTTGGTGTCATGACAACATTACACATTGCAAGACATGCCTTTAGGAGACATGATGTTATGCTTATGCTACCTGTACAGATCCCTGGATGATGTTTCATGTGGAACAAATCTTCCGTCTGATTACCCTAACCCATAGGCCAAATTTATGCAGAATCCTGCCAATTCTCGACACAGGTACTACACAGGCAGTACTTGCTAGACATTCCTGAAACTCCATCAGTGTTGCTGCATGTCTCTGGCCAGCCTCTTTGACCTGTTTGCAACATGCTTTGTCATCTGTTTTGGATGAGCATCTTTTCATTTTCTCCATCACTGTTGTCCCATATTTAATACACCCTTAGATCACTGACTGCACTGTTTGCCATGGTATATGCAAAGGTGAGGTAAGGTTACTTTTCCCACTCCTGACTCCTACCTTTCAGATATGGGATCCATTTCATGGTTTGTAAGGTGTGCAAGCCATAGCTGCCAGTGTTGTAGGTGACTGGGCAAATGTCATGGACATACTTCTTGGATAGCAGACCATTACTTGGTGTGACATTGAGGCCCTGTACTTGATGGCAATTGTGTACTCAAGAAGAGTGAATACTGTCAGTACATGACAAGCTGCCTCTACAATATGTCATTTGGAGTGTGTGCACACATATACTTCCAGTGGTGTGCAAGGTTTGTATACCCCATAATTGTTGTCCTAACATGGGATTCTGTATTACACATTCATTGATCATGTTAGGACCACATTACATATTGTGAAAGTTGCGGAATGTTTTATTGTGGTCTGCCGTTGTATATTTTCAGAACAGCTGCCATTGTAATAGTGGTGTATACACTGTTGTATCCACTGTATAAGGGTAATGTTTCATACATGTCCCTACTTTACACCATTTGTCCCACCATTTTATCTCTGCCCACACATCTTGCACTGGCAGGTTGTGAGGTATACTGCAGGAATGTTACATACCCTGCAGATATGTCACCATGGTGACTACTGTGAAGCAGCACAGTTAACACCAACAACAATGAATATGTACAGCATGCATAATGTGTAGGTGTGTTGAATGTGTGCATGGCAAACAGCATGGCCTTAACATGGCCGGTGTATTAACAAACCTGAACAAACCAACACCATACTCACCAGCTACAGGCTGCTGTCCCAGTTGTATACCAGAGGGACCTAAATAGTTGTGGAAGATAAGTAATGTCAGTAGGCACACCTGTGGCATTGATACAGGGTGAAAGCAGCATTTCAGCACATCAACAGTACATACCCTAACACTAAGGATTATGCACATCTGTGCATTACTACACTCCAGCAACATAATATCTTATGTGACATATGCATGTAGATACTGTACAGATACAGATGGATAAGCAACAGTGTTCTAGTGATGTGCACTGGGGACTTACCTGCACAATCCTCATCCATTGTGTTGGTGGCACCCACCTCCACAATGCTGTCTTCCCTGTCATGGCTTGTCTTGTGGGCATGTGCCCCAAGGCTGGTGAGGAGCTCCTCGGTGTGTATCAGTGGGGGCCGGATGGATTGACCCACACCAGTGGCTAGCTATTCCCTCACAATGGCAGCAGCCCGCTGACAGGCATGGTGGATGAGATCAGTGCAATGATGCCGCACCTGCTCATAATTTCAGATGTGGAGACCAACATCATTTACCGTGTGGATGAGGTCATTCCACAGGGTGGTCCTCTCCTGCCGATACTGGGCTCTGCATCTGAATAATAGATTCTGCCATAGGTCTGCACCTATGTGTCCCTGTACAGCCACTACAGCAACCTATTATGTGCTTTGTGTATTGCTGCTGTCGACAAAGGGGGATTACTCTATCGTTGGTGGAGTCTGGGTGTACAGGTCAGGTACTGCTGATTCCATTTGGCTACAGTGGATATACAGTGTACACTCCCTTGTTACAATGCCTGATGTTTGTGCGATTGAAACATTACCCCACAAATGCTTATTTCAACACAATCCCCACCTGTAATGTAACCTATAGCCTGCTCATTCCAATTGAAAACAGAACAATCTGTACTGAGAAAGCATATGGGAAACAATACTCATTACAGTAAGCCAGTTGAATGTGTGTGCACACCCTTAAAATGAAATGTTGTGTAAGCATCTGCTGAGATGATTACAGCATCCATTTGTTTTTGCTTGTACTCTTAACATCCTGACAGATCTCCACTTGCCAGTGCTTGCTCACCTTACTTTAAATAGATTTGTTTCTTTTTCAATTGGATTGTTGACATTATGGGTCACATTTTAGGTGAGAAACATTTTGAAATGATGTTCTGTGGTCTTATTGGCATATAGCACACAAACCTGACATTCCAGCAGGGGTATGTACACTTTTGATATCCAGTGTATATGGGTGCTGATATTGCTGTTAGTGGTAGGCATGGGCAGTGGC